>NW_026042483.1:142500-240304 GCF_023856365.1 Brienomyrus brachyistius | reverse complement strand
ATTGGGTCGCGGGGGGTCCGGAGCCTAATTTAATAATTATTTCAAATATTAATATCCATCCATCCATCCATTTTCCAAACCGCTTATCCTATTGGGTCGCGGGGGGTCCGGAGCCTAATTTAATAATTATTTCAAATATTAATATAAATTGTTAAAATGCAAAATACTAGAAGTTCATGTTAAAAATGGACTATTTACAAAACAACTGCTGTAATGTGTTATCGATTTGATCTTTAACTAATGTAATGTAAGCAAATGGGAAATGTGTCTCTATATCATTATGCTGAAATCTATCTCTTTGTTACAGGCTTTCAGAAGCTGCTGGATCCTCTTCACTCTGGCTTGCTGATAGTTTTATCTTGCAGCATTATTCTGAACGTTGCTCTCATTTGTATAAGATGTAAACTGACCTGTACACACTGTGCAGGTACGCTGCCCGGCTTTATGCACTCAGAAGGACAAAATGTAGATTTTAACAAATTATAGAAATATAAAATTGTTTTATGATAGATAACATTTTCATATTAAAACCACTCTTGCAGGTAATACAGTTTTAAAATCCATTATTAAATCTCACCTTATTTATATAAACCTTTTTGTACTGTAAGATTTACATTTTTGTATTATATCTTTCATATTTTGCAAAATCTATTGAAATATACATGTTGCAATAAGTTGCATATCAATAACTTTTATTACCAAGATCTCCTTTATAGCAATTTTATTATATATGATATATGAGAACAAATGACACGTATCCAAACATGCACACTTAAATTGACAGAAGTCATTTTTACTTTCATTTTTGAGACAAAAAGGATGTTGATTGCTTGAAAATTCGGAATGTTATCTGACCACGGTATGATACCGTGCGAAATTAAATAATATCTTGATGTGTTATATATTTTAAACAGATGAAAAGAACAGTGATATATCAAAAGTGGAATGGTCACGCAAGCAAGTATGTAATAAATATTTCAAATTACAAATCGTCAGTAAAACAAATGAACCTCAGACTGATTTCCATCCTGGGATCAGCATTTTAAGTGCTATTTGTGAAAATAGGTAATAGCAAACCGATTTGATCCATCCAATTCTGCCATCTTTGTCTCCACAGTGCCATGACGAGGACACACTGAATTACGCTGCCCTGAACCTTAAGAAGCCAAAACCCAGGAGACAGAAGAAAGACGGGAATAATGACACTCTGTATTCTGACCTCCGCTACAGAGATTATGAATAAAGATGCTTCTCATTCATGTCAGTCACACAGAGTGTTCAGGGTGTAGCTTTAATAATGTTCAGAGGAGGGCAGGGGAGCCAGTGCTTCTGAGACTGAATCACGGGATTTTACGGAGCACCGGTGCTGAGTTTGGTGTCAGTGTGTTTGGGGCGCATTTTTACTGGAAGTGCAAATGTTCAAGCCAGACTGGGGGCTGAGGGAGGGGGAGAGGGGAGCCACAGAGATTATTTCTTCATGGCATGGGGGGGAATAAGCGGCTTTAATGTTGTGGAAAGGCTGAGTTGCTGCAATCAGTTCTTTGATGTCACACATGCTTACTTGTCTCCCTTGTGTACCATGCTGAATGGTTTGGGGCAAACGCACAGGGACTGATCGATTATATTAAACAGATGAAAGAAACTGAATGAAAATTTCAAGTGTTCTTAAATTACGTTTTTCATTTAATTGTGTGTTCTGGATGTATTTTTGAGTATATACATGTACCTGTATATGTACCTGTATATATACCTGTGTCGTTAATAACGATGTGGATAATTAAGAAAGAGGAGTTTTGTTTCTTGCTCCCTGTCTTGTTACTTGGCTCACAAACATACACACACATAGACACACACACAAACATACACAGACACACAAACACACACACACATAGACACACACACACACAAACACACATGCACACATGCACACACACACACTGCTACGGCTCTGTAAGAACACTACCATGCTCTTTTGTGTGAGTGGGGTGGGGGGTGTTAAATAAGATGAAAATGACAATGGCTGTACTTTTGTTATGTCAGTTGTGTTTCTATAGTCATTGTATCATATTCCACAAGCTTTTTATTCTACAAGATGTACAAGCCAGTCAGTGTATTCAGTGGGGTGTTCAGGAGTCATTAGGTTCTGAAAAATGTCTTGCATTTAAAACATAATGTACTTTTGAATACTTAAGTATTTTTAGATGCAAATACTCCAGTACTTTAACTGAAGTAAAAAATTAACTGAAAAACTTTGAGTATTATTTGACGAGGAGTATCTATACTTAACTCAAGTAGTGAAGTTGTGTACTTTGTCCACCTCTGTCCAAAGTGACATACAGCTGTAAGCTGTTTGGGTTTGTTTGTCTGCTGAGTGCTTCTCTGCAGTGCTGCAGATGTTTCCACTGGTTAGATGCAGCTCAGGAAGACTGACCCACTGACTGCACTGTGCTGGACTCACTTTGCAAAGAGTAAAAACACACAGACAGAACAATATCTGCTTCTTGTAAGACCCTGTTTCCTCTCTACCTCACCAGGTCACGCTTTCAAGTATTCAGCCTAAGTTATTTATCCAAACAAGCCACCATTATTATTCATGCAGCTGGACATTTGACTGGAGCACATGATTGCTACATATCACTACTGTACATGGAACGGAATGTACAGTTTTCACAACAGAACTTTAGAAAAGCAAAATTCTCATCAGTCCACATCTCTAACCACCACACATCCTAGGGCTCCCATTTATAATGGTACATTTTTGTTTTATTCACATTCTTTTTCATCACACAGATAAACACCATCCATTAATCTTACAGCATGTATCCTGGTCAGGGTGATGGGGACGACACCACCTATATCGAGTGTGATTTAAGGCCAAGACCTTAAAAGGGAGAGTCAAGACTGAGGCTTGTTACAAGAGCAGTGGGGCACAAAACAACAAACAACATCATTATGAATGTAAAAGAATGGATGTATATATAAATATAGGGTAATAATAGAAACAAAAAATAAGAATATATTACATACAGAGGAATATTATAGGAATATTAAAATTAACTTATACACAATCCTTAACTTATACACAATCCTATTGCATGTAACATTATTGCTCATGTGCCAGATATTAGCCTCCCAAAGGAAGCTGCCACACAGGGCATAATGCACTGGCTCAATGCAACACTGCACATCAGTGAATAAGGAGGAACAATATTGCAGATCAGCAGCAGATAGAAACTGTATCAGAAGACAGTGAACAGGGGAAAAGTTCAATGAGCAGAGTGCGATTATAAAGCCTGACTGCTGTGGGGCCCAATGACCTGCGGTACCGTTCTGTCACACGCCGGGTGTCTGAGTCTCTTACTGAAGGAGCTGCCCTTACGGGCCTCCATAGTCTGCTGGGGGGGTGAGAGGTGTCACATAAAATGATGACAGCCTTGTTATCAGCCTGCTCTCATCCATCTACTCTACAGTGCCAAGGGACGCTCCTCCCTGATGATGAGAGGAGTCTAAGCATGTGGACATTTGGGATAATGTGAGTCAGAACTGGATGGTCAGCTGTACGACTTCCAGTCTGGTAGGCAGACTCATCACCTTCAGTTATGATGGCAAACACAGTAGTATCACCTGCAAAATTCAGGATCTTCACTGGAGCAGCAGTGATTTGTGTAGAAATTGAAGAGAAGAGGGAGAGCACAGAGCCTGGAGGAGCTCAGTGCTGAGGGTCAGCGTGTCTGATGTGTGCTGTAAGCATACAGATGTCCTGCATTTGTGGAACATTTTGTTTGTGCTGCTGTTTATATGTGTTGTTGACGCTGCAGTCAGTAATTTTCCACTAGCAGTCTCACCTCTGCATTTACAGGAAGACTGACCGACTGAGGAGGCAGGTGTTTGTGTCTCTCTTCTCAGTGAGCGAAAACCACACAACCATCAGGTCCTCAGCTCAGGCCCACTGCTTCACTAGAAAAACCACAAAGGGTATTTTTATCTAAAAGTGGGTGAGCAAGTGAGATGTTATTGACAGCAATGAATTTGTCTACTAACATTTTAAATTCAAACCTAAAAAGCCAGTATGTCCAGGATGTCAGTAATTACATTTAGTCAGTATGAACAAATTGGGTGCAATAATATAGAATAATGTAGAATTTTGCATAAATTCAGTTAATACCAGTAAGATACCGATCATTAACACTATAAGGTCATGTTGCTGAATCTCATTGTTAAAGTTAAATGAATCTACGCATTTTTATACACACAAGACTGTGCTTAGTTCATCTTTCAGTCAAAATCACACAGTGAGGCAAATCTGACCATCTTAATTGTTTTTGCTTGTGTGGAATGGCATCCCATGCAGGCCTGTGCTCTGTGCTTCCTGGGACAGGTCCCACCCTCTCCAGACCCCGATGAGAATTAGTAGTCGCTGGATAAAAGATTGACCAAAAGATAAAATACAAAAGTCATTCTTGCTGTCTAACCTCTGATTACTGCATGACATTTCTGATTTCTGATAACTGATAAGTAGAAAATATGTTTAGTCTCTTGCTTGGTGGTAAGAAAAAAGGAGAACCACAAAGAGCACAGTCATTTTCAAGGTTATTTCTCACTGGTCAGTGTGAAAGGCTGCGTCATTAATATAACGCCGGGCTCAGCACAGTGACTGCACCTGCGCTGCACTGTAGAACACAAGCCAGGCTGCAGACCATCAGCCCTGAAAGTTAAAACAGGACTCGTATGTGTGTCATGTGGTGTTTAATAAAAATTTACAGGACAGAACATAGTGGATTCAGTTTCCTTTGCTCTTACACTCCCAGTCCAAAGTGTGGCCACGACTGCTGTCAATGCATCTGTCTCTTTTTTCACCTTAATTTTTCACCTGTGTTATTCACCTTAATATCAAAAGGCTCCAAAGCAGTACAGTAATGCAGAACAAATATTGTAACTAACAAGGAAGTGGGGAGGTAATGGACAGAAGTGTTGGTTTTTGGTAACTCCACTCCTCTGACCTCCACTGTAATTTTAGGTTCCTTGGAACAATATTGTAAACCAGTCATCACACATCACACACATAAAGTCGACACCAACCTTAAGTTTGACACTCAGATAAGGTTAGTTGTCAAGTCAAGCTTTTTACAATTGAGGCAGTTGGCCAAAATAAAGCCAATTCTTTCTAGGCAGCACTTTGAGACAGTAATCCACTCTTTTGTCACTACTAGTTTGGACCACTGTAACGCCCTCTATGTTGGGGTTAGAGGCTCCACTATTGTTCACCTCCAGAAGGTTCAAATGCTGCCGCACATGGAAATATGAGCATGTCTCCCCCATTTTAGCCTCACTCCACTGGCTGCCCGTACATTTTAGGATTCATTTTAAAATTCTGTTATTTGCTTTTAAAGCCCTCAGTGGTCTTGCTCCATCTGACCTCTGTGAGCTGCTTCACCCTTACACCCCCACCCGCTCTCTCAGGTCAGCTGATCAGCTGTTCCTGACGGTTCCTAAGACTCAGCGTGAGCTTAGAGGGGATCGAGCCTTTGCAGTCGCAGCTCCTAAAATGTGGAATGACTTGCCTTTTCACATTAGAGAGGAATCCCCTCTGTCCGTTTTTAAATCTCTTCTAATCTCTTCTCCTTCACCTTTGACACATTGTGAGATGTTAATTTTAATAGTAAATCTTATTTTAATCTTAGCCTTTTCTTTATTAATTAATTGATTTTTTTAAATTTTTATTAATGGCCTTTTACTCACATTGAATGTTTTGGTTTTTATTAAATTTCTTTTACTTCGTTTTTAAGTGTGTGAATGTTTTTATTTATTCCTTTGTGCAGCACTTTGGTCCATAAGGTTGTTTAAAGTGCTTTTCAAATAAAGAGCTGGATTGGATTACATTGGAAGATGGCTCAACAAATCTCTTTCACAGAATGTAAAATTCGACAGAGGGCGCAAGGTGACATTCTGTCAGGGGCCCAGAATTTTTAGCTACACCTCTGTGTTACTGTGTTTTTTTTTGTTCTAGCCATCAATAACTCTGGAGTTGCTATATCGCCACCTGGTGGTGAAAAGATCAGACAAAAATATGTACACATGTTACCAACAGTTTGAAATTGAAGTGCAGAGTTAACAGGTTTAATTAATCGTCCCCACGGATGCCAGTCATGAAATTTGAGAATTGCAAATTAAAACACAGGAAAAAATCAGGAACACTACAAGATAAAATATTTAGCAAACACTCAATGTGCATCCAGGGTGACAAGGGACAACTGGAGGATGATATGACAATCTGACAGTGACATTCACAGCACTTTATATGTTGCCAAAAACAGAAAAGGGGATTAAAATCAAGAATCAGAAATCATGTATGAGGGTGGGGCTGCTTGGTGGTGCAGTGATTAGCACTGTTACCTCCCACCACTGGGACTCAGGTTCGAGTCTCCGCCTGGGTCACATGTGTGGGGAGTTTGCATGTTCTCTCTTGCTAAATTGGCCGTAGGAGTGCATGTGTGTGTGAATGGTGTGTGAATGTGCCTTGCAATGAGCTGCCCCCCCGTCCTGGGTTGTTCCCTGCCTCGTGCACAGATCCTGCCAGGATAGGCTCTGGACCCCCCGCGACCCCAGTAGCATAAGCGGTTTAGACAATGGATGGATGTATGAGGGTGAGTCACAATGACGACAGCTGCTCTGTTGACTTGGTCCCAGGAGTCGTCAGCGTTGGTCTGCCGGGGCCCCCGTCCTGTCTGTGGAAGCACCCGTCTTGTTGGCTGTTCTCTCTGCCTGGGCCCCCTCTCCTGCTGCCTCACGTTTGGGTTGAAGTGGCTCCCCAGTGCTTCTGTAAAGCTCTTTGTGTATCTTAGAAAAGGGCTGTATAAATGTAACATTCATTCATTTATTCAAGGTCCCAGCCAGAAGAGTGCAGTACTACACTGTCCCCCACAGCCTGAATCAGCTGGATGTTATAGGATTAAGACACTTCCTGCATTAGGCCATTTACCCTCAGTGTATTTCCATACCCTGACAGGATGGATGACAATACTATGGCCCTAATTTTCAATACACAGTTTTCACAGGAGTCTCACCCTCATCCACATTCTCTGCATTCCTTATCTCATGCTTCTTTGCCACCCGCATCTCCTCTGCCTGCTTTGTCTCATTTTCCCACAATTGAAACACCGTCCAATTTGTCTCTGTTTTAGTTCTACCACATTAGTCCCTGAGCAACCAGTCTGATCCCGTTCCTCTAATTTCAGACGCATCTGGCTTATCTGATTGGGACTGAAGCTGCTGTTACTAGGAAAACCACATTCGTCCCACTGGGGCAGGTCTGACACCGCGTCCTTCCCATATGTCTCCCATAATTGTTGTACAGAATTTCAGCTGGAGTTCTTTCCCAGAAGCAAGTAATTTCACTTTAGCACCTGTTCAGTAAAAGTCAAGTAGGTCTTTAATGTTATTTTTAACTTTACACAGTTGAGTATAGTACAGTTACAAAAGAAACTGTTTCCCTCGGACCAAGGTGCTACTTAAATTAACAGAAGACTAACACATACCAACCTAGCAACATACTGTATGGTGCATAATGAGCAAAAACTGTGCAAACATTGCAGGACAGTGCAAAAAGAGAGGACAACTGACACCAACGAGCACAAACAGCACAGTAAACCCAGTACTGAGAAGGCGCAGTTTGGTTGTCCAATGAGGTAGCAATAAAAATAAATAAAAGTAACTGTAAACATGGCGACAATAAGATAAAAAATAGTAGTTAAATAATAAAGTGTGTTAATGAGTGTATGTGTGTGTGGTATCAGATTAGTCCCTGAGAGTTCAGTAGTCTGACGGCATGGGGGATAAAGCTGTTTGAGTCTGGCTGTAAAGGCCCGAATGCTCCGGGACCTATTTCCAGAAGGCAGGAGGGTGAAACGATAATGTGAGGGGTGGGTGGGGTCATCCACAATGGTGGTGGCTTTGCGGATGCAGTGTGTGGTGTGAATATCTGTGATGGAGGGGAGAGATATGTTAGGGTTATCTTCTTCTGAAGATGCGCTGGAAACAAACCAGTCTCTGAACACAGAACAACGCAGACAGCTGTGATGACGTTTTACTTGCTGCAAGGTGTAGGGAATCCACTTGCAGAGTCTCCGCAGTTTCAGCAAAATGATGGTTTATTGAACAGCAAAAATAATACAATGTAATACAGTGTAGAGACACACCGGGTACTGAAAGGCAGCTCAGATACAAATTGAAGACAGTTCTTCACCCCCCTTTATACCCAAAAAGGCCCTCCCCACCAAGGTGTTGTGTGTAGGTGTTGTGAGTGAATTTACATATAAAGAGTGACCCCCTGGAGTGTGAGGATCCTGAGACAGGGACGGGACAGGACAGGGTGGAGACTTTTATGATCATTGTAATTCAATTCTTATCACCTTATCTTATCCTTATCACCATAGTGGTGCCAACTGGAACCCCCATTCTCTCCCTGGCTTCCCCCATGATCATAAATTCCTAACATTGTCTGCATTCAAATGATCAACCAAGAACCTTGGGACATTTTTACCACTTTTCCTTACAAAGGGAAGCCCGGTCCTGACCTCGAGGTGTCAGCCTCTCAGTCGAACTCAGCCAACTTCGAAAGAGTAACTCCCCTCGCAGTGTCTTTTATTGAGGTACACAAACAGGATATGCAACTGACATTGAACATTGTTTGTCACCATATATGGGGTGGAAATATTCAAGCGACAGTTCTTGAGACGTGTTATTGCTCAATTAAGATCAAGCTGCGGCAGGGTGTTGTTTCTAAGCGTCTAGCAAAATGATGATAAAAAAAGTACATATTTCTCTAACACGATACTCCCAATGATTTTCTCACCTGTCATCACTATCTGTTGTAGGGACTTGTGATCTGAGGCGACACAGTTCTCAAAGCAGACCGTGATGCAGCTGCTCAGGGTGCTTTCAACAGTTCCCCAATAGAGTGTGAGAATGGGAGATGGGCTTTTCTGAGCTTCCGTGGAGAGTAGAGGTGCTGCTGTGCTTTCCTTACTATGGAGCTGATGTTGAAGGACCTGGTGAGATTCTCCGCCAGATGGACAACAAGGAATCTGGTACTCTCTACGATCTCCACAGATGAGCCATCGATGTGCAGCAGAGAGTGGTCACTCTGTGTTTTGTGTTCTTCTAACGTCAACAACCATCTCTTTGGTCAACATTCAGAGACAGGTTGTTGGCTCTGCAGCAGTCCGATAGTCATCACACTTCCTCTTTGTATGCTGAGTCACCGTTTTTATTGATGAGACCCACAACAGTCTTGTCATCTGCCTGATGTTGATGATGGAATTCGAAATGTGCATTGCTGCTCAGTTGTGAGTCATCGGAGTTAACAGCAGTGGGCTGAGCATAAAGTCCTGGGTTCCTGCTACAGCGTCTGAGCAGTTGCCTTCGTCGCCCATAGCTCCTGCGCAGCCCGAGCAGCCGCCTCCGCTGCCCCCTGCGGCCCCAGAGCCCGAGCAGCCGCCGCCTGCTTTGCCCGTAGCTCCTGAGCAGCCGCCTCCGCTGCCCCCTGCGGCCCCAGAGCCCACGCCCGAGGCGCTCCCTCCGCCTCAAATGACTGTGCCCCCTGGGGCTCTTGTTCCTGGCCCCACTCCTGTCCCTGACCCAGCTCCAGACTTTCCTGCCCTAGTCCCCGAGGAGGTCCCGGACAGTCTGACCACCGTGTGTGCCACGCCCCCTGATTATCCACGTGTGCTTCCCTGATCGTACCCAGCTGTGTCCGATTATTTTCAATCAGTCCTGTCTATTTGAGTTCATGTCTTACTAGAGTTCAGTGTCCGTCATTGAAGTCCGTCTGCGTGAGATGTTTCCTGCACCCCGTGTTCCTAATAAATCCCCGTATCCTGCCTGCCTTGCCTGTTTCCTGCCCGTCCGCCGCTCCCGTTAAATGGCGATCGTGACACAAGGCACACGCACATCAAGTACCAATGCAGCAAATACAGATGAACAATTTAGGAGGAATACTAGTCAAAGGAAGGAAGAAAAGCAGCCCACCCTATCTCATGGTCACGGACACAAACATCAGGGAGTGTTATGAAGAAGACATCACACTTAACACCATTGGTTTTATGCAGTGAATTACACCAGAGAGAGTTTTTACATTCTAGCTGTGTTACGTAACATTCCTCAGCCTTCAGGTTTTTTCCACACAATGCACGACATGCAGGGGTGCCAAACAAAACAGCGGAACTGCAGTGTAGCCAATTATTTGTTTCAGTAGTTTTAAGAAAACTAGAACATAAAATGTTTGTTTTACTTAGTCCACAAAAGAGTTTTTACCTATCTTAGTGTATTTTACATCACATACACTCTCGGTCCGTTGTGGAGTCCATCCCACTGTAGTTGGAGAATGCTGCCATCAGTCGCTTGGTGTAGCACTCGCAGGATTTACCAGGCTCCTGTTTAAACTGATGCATCATGCCCCAGTCCATGCGCAGGAGGACCAGTCTCTGAAGGGCTGTCGCATGGTGAGGCCTGTTCTGCCTGGGGTCCAGCAGGTCACTGGCAATGTCCTTCAACTCACAGTGGGCTTGCGTTCATAGTGGGGTACCGCAGGGTTCGATTTTAGGACCACTATTGTTCCTAATTTACATAAATGATATGGATACCAATATATACAGTAAACTGGTGAAATTTGCAGATGACACCAAGGTGGGTGGTGTAGCAGATACTGAATTAGTGGCTCAGCAGCTACAGCGGGATCTTGATTTAATTAGTGACTGGGCCGATACCTGGCAGATGAAATTTAACGTCGATAAATATAAGGTACTCCATCTAGGGAGCAGAAATATAAAGTACAGGTATTTCATGGGTGTCACTGAAATAAAGGTAGCTGATCATGAGAAAGACCTTGGTGTGTATGTTGATGCTTCCATGTCCCATTCTCGCCAGTGTGGGGAAGCAATAAAAAAGGCCAATAGGATGTTGGGGTATATCTCCAGGTGTGTGGAGTTTAAGTCAAGGGAGGTAATGCTAAGATTATACAATTCCTTGGTGAGACCTCACCTAGAATATTGTGTGCAGGTTTGGTCACCATATCTTAAAAAGGACATTGTGGCCTTAGAAAAGGTGCAGCGTAGGGCCACAAAAATGATTCCTGGTCTTAGAGGAATGTCATACGAGGAACGGTTACTTGAGCTAAATCTGTTCAGTCTCAAGCAAAGGAGATTGAGGGGGGACATGATCCAGGTATATAAGATTCTAACAGGTTTGGATGCTGTTCAACCAAATAGTTACTTCAGCATTAGTTTAAATACACGAACTCGTGGCCATAGGTGGAAATTAGCGGGAGAACATTTCAAGCTGGATTTAAGGAAGCACTTCTTTACGCAGCGTGTAGAGTATGGAATAGTCTTCCTGATAATGTAGTGCAAGCTGAATCCTTGGGTTCCTTTAAATCAGAGCTAGATAAGATTTTAACGACTCTGAGCTATTAGTTTAGTTCTCCCCAAGCGAGCTTGATGGGCCGAATGGCCTCGTCTCGTTTGTATAGTTCTTATGTTCTTATGTTCAACTCCTTCATCTACAGTGTCAGATGAGCAAACCTTATCTCCCCCTTGAGGATTTGGACATACCAACATAGGGGCAAGAATTTCTGCTACCTCGTCCTGCTGCCTGAGTGTTTCGCCACGGCACTTCTTCACCGAGAAGGAGGTAGAGTCGGGTGCTGAATGGTTATGATCCTCGTCTGCAGGGGGGAGAGGGGAAGGGGCAGGGGAACCACTGGCTACTCCTCCCTCGGTGGCATAAGGAGGAAGCTGCTGTTTGGGCAGCAATGCTTGGGCAGGAGCCACACAGTTTATTTCTGGGTATCTAATTAGCGGACACCATTAGGTCCCTTCAGGGGCTCCACAGACAAACTCATTGACAAAATAGAATTGTCACAGAAAAATTCTTTGTCACATGCTCAGTCGACATGGACTGTGTGCTATTTACATATTTTTGGCACAAACGAAATCTCATATGCATATCGATGTATCTTTCGCACAAGTGGACCTCCATCACTTTAAAGAGGGTAAACTCTGATAAGGAAATTTACGACGTCAGAATAAACGGATTTTTTAACAGAAGTAACTGACATGCCCTAATAAGGAAATGCATACAATCAGAATACAATATCTGTGGTTTTTAACAGTGGTAACAATCTGATAATGAAAGGAATCAGATCAACATTTCTATAGCATGTAACAGAGCTTGCTCCCCTCCAGAACTCATTGTTCCAGTAGTTATCTGAAATCATCTGCAGGAGCTATTCTTTTATTTGTATATTAAGCATAATTATTCATGAATATTATTGATTATGTTTATTTGTTTAATGTTTTTATTTATTCGTATTTATTGTTTATAATATAATGTTATATAGTATTGCAACACTTGAAACGAGAGGTACTTGCCTGCCTTAGTGATATTTACTATTGTCTAAGTGTATTCCCACCTGTAGGAGGCAGCAATGGTTGTTATTAAAGGTGCTGAGATTACGCGGCTCAGGGCTGAAGGTGCAAAGTGAAACAGTCATTGACCGTATTTGCCATGTGTGATGGTGTCTGCATATCGGCCCTTTTGCGCCAAACAAACCAGTTCAAAGTACTGTGTGTTAAAATATCATATGAATAAATCCTCTCAAGAACTAAACTCAATATCGTATCCTCATCATTCAACGCGTCTGACTTTTGCACCTCTTACCACATGGCAGTGGATTGCATGGGGAAATTACAAACAAGGAGAATTTAATCTGTTTTTCCTCTACATTGTCGTTATTCAGAATATTACAGACTATGAACAAAAACGGACAATGTAAGAAAATAAAAAAATGTGTATGACAGAAAGCTAGAGTATTTTTGCAATGGTGAGCACTAGCTGGTTTATGTACTAGCTCACACTCAAGAAACAGCATAAATGCTACTCATACACAGTTGGGGGGCAGGGGTCAGTCCTTGTGCCTGTAATGAGGTCACCAGTTGAAACTAACCCAGCCTCAGCACGTCTGTGGGTCCTTGAGCAAGGCCCTTAACCCCCAGCTCCCTGGGCGCCCCAACAGGTAGCTGCACTTCGCGGACAACTTACTCCACAAAGAGTAAGTTGAGGGAGACATAAAAAACACAATTTCCCCACGGGGATTAATAAAGTCCATCCATCTATGGAATATTATTTAGCACTATATAACGCAGAATATAAGAATTACGATTTTATAAAAAGTATGCCAAATATCCATGATATAATCATTACAATGTAAACATTATAATGTAATCAACACAATGGAACCAACTGAGTATGTATTTGCACCTTTTGTTAGTCTGAGTTTCTGTTAGCTACTTTGTTAGTCCTGAATCTATGAATATTCACATTTTTATCGCGTATATTTTATCACTATGTAAAAGGACAAATATATTATCAACCTTTTAGTGAGACAATGTGTAAACGGCTGAAACTACCAAGGTTTACTACTGAAGGAAGGGATTCACCTGAGTTCACCAAAAGTTCATGGCTGAGTATTTTTAAAAAACCAAGTGGAGCTGCTCGCGCCACTATTATGTTCAACCGAGAGGCCAAACGGTAAAAGAAATGACTGTCAAACTTATCACCTAGGGGTAAATATAAATCTATACAAATATCACCTGCATGCACATTACTTCTTTTACAATAACCAACTCCTGATCCATACTGTTAGTCGTGAAAAAAATAACTATTGTGTACATAGAGGCCCTGTGTAAAAAGATAACTGCCAAGGAAAAGATCAAAAACATTTATTTCAAGGATTCAAAGTTTTTATGGTCATGTACAGTGTACAGTGCAGTTCTTATTTGATTAACTTGAATGTCTTCACAGACAAGACGATTAAACAAATAAAGCAGCGCAACATTACAGTAACTAACAACAAACAAAGCTCACGAGTACTATTACAATATTCATATCATTTATTTAAATTTAATTTTACCAAGTAAATTAATTGAAAAGCAGTTACCGCTTTACCTGCTTCTCGGGAGAAATAGCAGATATACAAACGTCATGTATGTAACTAAAATCTTAAGCCAATAAGGGCAAAGTTGTGTCGTAATGGAGGCGGATCCAGCCTGTGCAGCCTGCTAAGAGGTGCTGCCTGATGTGTCTTGCTCTCGCGGAGTTTTGGTACCATGTGACATGGTGACGTAATGCAACGGGCGATAAAAAATATAACCATGATGCATTGCGTCAGGACCAGAATGCATTGCTTTAAGCTAGCGCTGTATGTGGGTGCATGAAGTGGAAAGCACCCAATAATAAACATAACATTTTTTTAAAAATGTTTTCTTCACCGGTGCAGTGAATTTAAATAAAGAGCTATGATGGTGCTGCAAATGGCTTTGCATAGTAGTTAGTAGTAGCATTAGCCGCTGTGTGCGGCATTAGCTTTCTACAGTCCTTACAGATGGTTCGTGTTTTGTCTGTCTCCCTTTCGCCATTTATATTTTCCGCCGGGCACCCGAAATGCTGACACACAAAAGATTCAAAAGTGTCTGGGGTATCTACTATAGTAATTTAGTCAGATGCCGACATATTTACAGCAGCTCATTTGCAGCGCATTCGTGAAACGGCTTTTCGCTCCAACGAGAAATCTCGTCATGTTGTAATATCGCGAGATCTCGTGACACGCGTTTCACTCCCACTTCTTAGTAACAGTCATGATTTGATAAAGTGACAACCTGCGTAATAATTGGTAATACATAGAGTTTGCTATTGTTCAGGCTAGCAGACTGTTATGGCTTGAGGTTAATGGTGCCTGTTACTTGTGAATTTTCACATTTGCAGGGATCTTCTGCCTCGTGAACGTGAAACGGGTAATTATGCTAAAAGAAGAAAAAAGCAGAACTGCAATGTGTGTAAGGCTGGTGCTGATTTTTCAGTCTGAACACAGTAAAATTTATACAAATTACCTGTATTCAAACTTGTATTCTTTATATAGTTTGGTTAATTACTATTTAAAAGTTTTATCTGCGCTCCATTGTATAACTTATATTGGAGACTTGTATGTACTTTTCGATTGGAAATGGTTAGCTGTATACAGGGGCGCCGCTAAGGGGGGGAAAGTTGGGACAATTCTAAGGGCCCACGCCCTTTAGGGGCCCCCAGAGATCTGAATGGGTGTGATAGGGGGGCCCAACCTCATATTTTGTCATAGGGCCCAAAATTGCTAGCGGCGCCCCTGGCTGTATATACTTTGAATATTTTTATGATTAATTTCTTTGTTTATTTAATTTGGCAACAGATCTGCACTTTTAGCAGTATTGCTGTCAATTTTTGTGAAAGTTGTTACTAAATAAAACAAAAGAAGCAGACTTGTGTAAATCCTATATTGGTCGTGTATTCTTCCTGTAGCGTAGTGACAGCTTTTTGTACGGAAGCCGTGAACGGCTGTGCTTGCAAATATATTTTCTTCTGAATAATTAGAAGGATAAGCATATTTTGTCGCCGCCGCGAGATAGTCATGCCATACACAGCTCTGCTCGTTTTTGTACTGTAACCGTGTTACTTAATTTGCGAATCCATGAATTTAACGTTGACATTAAGTCAACATTGACATTGACAACGTTGACATTAAGTGTTGCACCTATCTAGTGTTTTACCGTGAAGGGCATGTTATATCTTGTCTCTAAGTCGCACTATGGTCCAGGGGAATGCTATGTCATATTAGAACATGTGTCGATGATGTGGCAATATAAATATTTTAGAATACTGTCAGTTTTAGTTTCAGAAATCCATCATTTGAGAAAAAAGGCCAGTCACAACAAATATATATGGAATATAACAACAGAGGTTAGCTGTATTTGTTTAAGTGTAAAGATGCACATAGAAACATGCATGAGCTCATCTGAGAATAAACTGAATGCAATGAAGATTTGTGACTCCTGCTGGAAAATGCGAATAGTGGCAGGGTCTTCAAGCAGTACATTTGTCTGAGAGTCAGTTAATATTAGGAAAGGCACCGTTTTTTTTTCAATGGCGCTAATTATCAAGAAGGAAATGGAGTACCCCAGTACCTGGTTTACGGGCACTGGAAGCTCCAGTATCAGTCAGACTTTCATGTAAGTATATGTGTGTTTAATGACTTGTGCATGTTTCATCTTTACCAGGGGCAGAGGGGAAACTCAATAAATAGCCTTCTCTCACACTTCCAGGCCTGCAGAACTGAGCATGTCCCCTGGTTTTGTGCATATGTCTGTAGGCTTTGAGTTTTTCCTATGGGGGCTTCAATTTCCTCCCAGAGTACAAATACGTGCAGATCAGTTGCATTGGGGAGTCCATACTGTGATGCTGAGTGGGTGTAGGAGGAGATTGAGAGATGAAACTCCGGATGATTTACTCCCTCGGCTAACTAACCAGAACAGGATCGTACCAATACCAAAATGATAAGTTTATAAATGTTTTTCACTACCCTGATTCATTCAGTTATTTCTGTTTGTTAATTCCATCCCCCAAGCAAATACATAAATAAACAAACAAATATTCAGGGGGAATGTGTCATAGGTGATAGAATCAGTGGATGAATCTAAAGAAAAAAAGTAATGATTTCTTTCTCTCCAAAACACAATGCACAAAACTCTTAAGTTAGGTAAGACATTGAAATTTTATGACAGTAGCATGATGCAGAGGAACAACAGAAGGAAAAATCTAACTAAACCTGAGTCAACTAGGACTAATTACACTAAATTAAGTGGAACACACAAAATACCTAAAACAACTTAATAAACAAGCAAGAAATATTACATTTGATTAACTATACTGATGCCTGAGGGAAGTTCTTGTGCATAATGCAGCAAGTATATACAGCTGCAGAGACACTACACATAGTGCAAATAAATTAAAAAGTATACAGTACACACACTGATTCCTGAAAAATCTAAATACCATGGAATACTAATGAAATACTGATGATGATGATAATAATAGAAATAATAATGAATTAGTTTAGGGTATTATGCAATTGACATGTACAATTAAAAAAGAAATTGCACCAGACATTTCCTGTGGCAAAGAAGGGTTGCTTTGTGCCACATTACTCAAGTCAATTCACTTTATTTTGTATAGTACATTTTCATAGCCTTACATTGTCTCAAAGCACTTTACTTTGTCCCTGCCCAATTGTCCCAGTGAGCAAGATCTAGCCTGAAAAATTAGAAAGCGACATTGGCAAGGATAAACTCAGTCATAGTAAGAAACCTTTGGAGGAACCAGAGTGAAAGGGGGAGCCCATCCTCCACAGGTCAGAAGTCACGTTAACAAAGTCCTGATTTATATGGTTTATATGGTTCAATTAGTTAAGTCCGGATGTAAATACAGAATAACTGGCAGCAGGGCACACAGGAAAGACGTAAACAGGCAGGAGGGCAGGCAGGAGGGTGGCACAGGCAGGACGTAATGGGCAGGAGGGCGGGCAGGCAGGGCAGCACAGGCAGCCAGAACTGTTTTGCCACTGCAGTTTGTTTTACAATTTCATCTGCATTTGTTCCCCCAAGGTATAACAGCAGCTAATTTATGAACATGCTGCTTTTCAGAAAAGAAGTTTAATTTCCAGGAGCATGACCAGTGCATACATTTAGTGTTGATGGTTCTTTGTAAAATGGATGTTCTGTACTTTTATTGATCTGTCCATCCATCCATCCATCCATCCATCCATCCATCCATCCATCCATTCATCCATTTTCTAACTACTTCTGATGAAGTTCCGGGTTATGAGGTATCCTGAAGCCCAGGCAATATGGGACAAACACACACATGCACACACATAGGGTATACCTATCCTTATGGGGCCCGCTCATTGACTTCTATTGGATAAATGCTAACGCTAACTATGACAATCTTAACCCCCACCCTGCCCTAACCATAACCATAAGTAACCAAGCAAAATAAAAGAGGTTTTGCATTTTTAGTTTTTCCACAGCAGTCACAGATTTTTATAAAATAGAGTTTTCCTGGTTTTCAGTTTCGTGGTCCCCATAAGGGAAAAAAAAAACAGGTATTTATCACGCTATGGGGTAGGATAGGTATACCCGCTCGCACACACACACACAGACATGCACACAAATGGATAGATCACCACAGTTACTATGGATGTCGATCCTGCAATAATGAGAACAGAACTATCATACTTAACAGGATCATATCCCTAGTTCTACATATGCATAATTATATTTAAAAAAGATCCCACGCACCTAGCACATGAGATGTTTGAACTTCTGCCCTCTGGTAAACGTTACCGCAGTATGCATTGCAGAACAACCAGATTTAATAAGAGCTTCTAACCCCAAAGCCATCAGAATACTAAATGCTAATGAACATACGTTTATGTGAAACCCTACTCTCTCTTACTCTCTGTGCACTTTATTACCACAACTGGTATTAAGTTTACTTTTTATTTATACAGTATAGTGCAATAATATAATCACGATTTGTGTGTGAGTGTGCCCTGTGATGGGCTGCCCCCCATCCTGGATTGTTCCCTGCCTCGTGCCCATTCCACATTCCGGGATAGGTTCCGGACCACCCGCGACCCAGTAGGATAAGCAGTTTGGAAAATGGATGGATGGATATAACTAACATAAGACAGACATTACACCTAACAAACAATAAACACGAAATAAAGGAGTGGATACAAAAAAAATGTAATGCAATGACCAGATTTAACACCTGGATTATGTCCCCCCTTAGTCTCCTTTGCTCGAGGCTAAACAGATTCAGCTCAGCTAACCTCTCCTCATTAAACATTCCTCTAAGACCAGGAATCATTCTCCCAGCCAAGCAAGCCTGAGTCCGGCTTCCACTCCCCCGATCCCCAGCAATGTTAACTTGGAAGGGCGTATTCTGTATGCACAACTGAGACAACCCAGGTGGAGCTTATCGGCTGGCAAAATTGCCTTCAGGTATCACCCACCCTAGTGAGAGTCCAAGCTAGGGCCGTTCTCAGAACTCACCCTAAACGAAGTCCTGCTCAAAAGTTGTAATGACCGCCTGAGGTACCTGTCAGCCTTGCCCGTAATGAGTCAGTGGGTGTAGCCGGGCTGACACGCTTTTGGGCATCCAATTGCTGAGAACTCCCCTTCGGTTCTGACAAACTGTACGATCACAAGCAGTGACAGCAGAGCCACAGACAAGCTCAACCAACAGAGAGCGAATGGTAAGCACCCAGCACCCGAAGGGCTCAACTGATCACATCCAAACGACTTCCTGATGGGATTGTGTACGTAACTGGTTTACTGTTGTTAATAGTGGTTGAACTTCTATGCAAGTCCCCTTGTTGGGGGAGATGGAATGAATGAAAGCATAAGGTGAAATAAAACCTAAAATAAATCAAAAAGGTTAAACGGGAATCAAACCAAATGAATTGTGTTTCTTATTCAATTGTAAACATCAATTAGTTATGCAACAATAACCTAATTGGATGTTAATGTATTGTGATCAAACTGATTTAGTCTGTGAAGTTGATTCCTGCTTTCAGGCAAGAACCTGTGTGTCCAATTATGCGTGTTGTATCACCGCAGTTGACCACCAGAGACCCAACTCAGATGTTGTTAACCTACTATGGCGGACCACTAGAGGTGCAATTTCAATGGAGTGGCACTGCTATGGCTTGCCACTAGAAGCGCAATTTCAAAATTGAGTGGTAGTTCTATGCCTGACCACTAGAAGCGCAATTTCGAAATGGAGTGGTAGTTCTATGCCTGACCACCGGGGGCGCAATATCGAAATGGAGTTGTAGTTCTATGCCTGACCACTGGAGGCGCGATTTTGAAATGGAGTGGTAGTTCTATGCCTGACCACTGGAGGCGCAATTTCGAACTGGAGTGGTAGTTCTATGCCTGACCACCGGGGGCGCAATATCGAAATGGAGTGGTACTTCTATGCCTGACCACCGGGGGCGCAATATCGAAATGGAGTGGTAGTTCTATGCCTGACCACCGGGGGCGCAATTTCGAAATGGAGTGGTAGTTCTATGCCTGACCACTAGAGGCACGATTTCGAAATGGAATAGTAGTTCTATGCCTGACCACTAGAGGCGCGATTTCGAAATGGAGTAGTAGTTCTATGGCTTGTCACTAGAAGCGCAATTTCAAAATTGAGTGGTAGTTCTATGCCTGACCACTAGAAGCGCAATTTCGAAATGGAGTGGTAGTTCTATGCCTGACCACCGGGGGCGCAATATCGAAATGGAGTGGTAGTTCTATGCCTGACCACTAGAGGCGCGATTTCGAAATGGAGTAGTACTTCTATGGCTTGCCACTAGAAGCGCAATTTCAAAATTGAGTGGTAGTTCTATGCCTGACCACTAGAAGCCCAATTTCGAAATGGAGTGGTAGTTCTATGCCTGACCACCGGGGGCGCAATATCGAAATGGAGTGGTAGTTCTATGCCTGACCACTAGAGGCGCGATTTCGAAATGGAGTGGTAGTTCTATGCCTGACCACTAGAGGCGCAATTTCGAACTGGAGTGGTAGTTCTATGCCTGACCACCGGGGGCGCAATATCGAAATGGAGTGGTAGTTCTATGCCTGACCACCGGGGGCGCAATATCAAAATGGAGTGGTAGTTCTATGCCTGGCCACTAGAGGCGCAATATCGAAATTGAGTGGTAGTTCTATGCCGGGCCACTAGAGGCGCAATTTCGAAATGGAGTGGTAGTTCTATGCCTGACCACTAGAGGCACGATTTCGAAATGGAATAGTAGTTCTATGCCTGACCACTAGAGGCGCGATTTCGAAATGGAGTAGTAGTTCTATGGCTTGTCACTAGAAGCGCAATTTCAAAATTGAGTGGTAGTTCTATGCCTGACCACTAGAAGCGCAATTTCGAAATGAAGTGGTAGTTCTATGCCTGACCACCGGGGGCGCAATATCGAAATGGAGTGGTAGTTCTATGCCTGACCACTAGAGGCGCGATTTCGAAATGGAGTAGTACTTCTATGGCTTGCCACTAGAAGCGCAATTTCAAAATTGAGTGGTAGTTCTATGCCTGACCACTAGAAGCCCAATTTCGAAATGGAGTGGTAGTTCTATGCCTGACCACCGGGGGCGCAATATCGAAATGGAGTGGTAGTTCTATGCCTGACCACTAGAAGCGCGATTTCGAAATGGAGTGGTAGTTCTATGCCTGACCACTAGAGGCGCAATTTCGAACTGGAGTGGTAGTTCTATGCCTGACCACCGGGGGCGCAATATCGAAATGGAGTGGTAGTTCTATGCCTGACCACCGGGGGCGCAATTTCGAAATGGAGTGGTAGTTCTATGCCTGACCACTAGAGGCACGATTTCGAAATGGAATAGTAGTTCTATGCCTGACCACTAGAGGCGCGATTTCGAAATGGAGTAGTAGTTCTATGGCTTGTCACTAGAAGCGCAATTTCAAAATTGAGTGGTAGTTCTATGCCTGACCACTAGAAGCGCAATTTCGAAATGGAGTGGTAGTTCTATGCCTGACCACCGGGGGCGCAATATCGAAATGGAGTGGTAGTTCTATGCCTGACCACTAGAGGCGCGATTTCGAAATGGAGTAGTACTTCTATGGCTTGCCACTAGAAGCGCAATTTCAAAATTGAGTGGTAGTTCTATGCCTGACCACTAGAAGCCCAATTTCGAAATGGAGTGGTAGTTCTATGCCTGACCACCGGGGGCGCAATATCGAAATGGAGTGGTAGTTCTATGCCTGACCACTAGAGGCGCGATTTCGAAATGGAGTGGTAGTTCTATGCCTGACCACTAGAGGCGCAATTTCGAACTGGAGTGGTAGTTCTATGCCTGACCACCGGGGGCGCAATATCGAAATGGAGTGGTAGTTCTATGCCTGACCACCGGGGGCGCAATATCAAAATGGAGTGGTAGTTCTATGCCTGGCCACTAGAGGCGCAATATCGAAATTGAGTGGTAGTTCTATGCCGGGCCACTAGAGGCGCAATTTCGAAATGGAGTGGTAGTTCTATGCCTGACCACTAGAGGCACGATTTCGAAATGGAATAGTAGTTCTATGCCTGACCACTAGAGGCGCGATTTCGAAATGGAGTAGTAGTTCTATGGCTTGTCACTAGAAGCGCAATTTCAAAATTGAGTGGTAGTTCTATGCCTGACCACTAGAAGCGCAATTTCGAAATGAAGTGGTAGTTCTATGCCTGACCACCGGGGGCGCAATATCGAAATGGAGTGGTAGTTCTATGCCTGACCACTAGAGGCGCGATTTCGAAATGGAGTAGTACTTCTATGGCTTGCCACTAGAAGCGCAATTTCAAAATTGAGTGGTAGTTCTATGCCTGACCACTAGAAGCCCAATTTCGAAATGGAGTGGTAGTTCTATGCCTGACCACCGGGGGCGCAATATCGAAATGGAGTGGTAGTTCTATGCCTGACCACTAGAAGCGCGATTTCGAAATGGAGTGGTAGTTCTATGCCTGACCACTAGAGGCGCAATTTCGAACTGGAGTGGTAGTTCTATGCCTGACCACCGGGGGCGCAATATCGAAATGGAGTGGTAGTTCTATGCCTGACCACCGGGGGCGCAATATCAAAATGGAGTGGTAGTTCTATGCCTGGCCACTAGAGGCGCAATATCGAAATTGAGTGGTAGTTCTATGCCTGGCCACTAGAGGCGCAATTTCGAAATGGAGTGGTAGTTCTATGCCTGACCACTAGAGGTAACCAAAGATATAGCTAGGCGGTTGCCGACGCTAGATGAGTGACACACACATTTAATGCATGCGCATGCTGCTTGTGGCCTTCTTCTGTGCCTTGCACAGTATAAAACCCCTTAAAACAATTACTGAAGCGAGACGGCGCACGCGTTACGGCGACAGATTTAAATTGTGAGTGCACTATATCTCGTCGCAAATGGTGCTTAACCACGGCGGGTCTCAAGCACAGGAGACTCCCAATTTCTAAATGACACACACTTGGCTCACAGCGCAAAGTTGTGTTAAACTTGCTTTGTCTAAAGCAGGCACACACATACGAGTATGATCCTGATAGGTAACTAAGCTATCGGTCTTATGTCCAAGCGCAACATAATTTAGGTTAGAACCTCATAACAAGTATTCCCGTTCGCTAATAGAGAGATCTCTCCCAGGATATATAGAAACGGAGACACTCGTCCGAATTGAACCTGGAAACAAAGCGCTACATCTGAGAATCTCGTCAGACATAGGGTTAAAGTTTACTGCAGTTTAATACGAAAGAACTACAATGAAATCACCGAAAATAAAACAAAATAATATAACTACTAATAATAGAAATAAAAATAACTATAATAAGCCCATATGATCCCGCTTAAATGCCTTCAGATTGCCATGAGTGCGACTTTTGCAACCAGTTGACAGTAGCGCTTCTTCACTGCACGTTCGGTCATAAAAAGTTTAAATTGTGTGCTCAGAATAAGTTTAAACCTTGTGCCTTGTGATTATTAACCAATTTTTATGCTGAATGGTCGGCTCAAACTCAATTGCGAAACACCGTGAGTCTGTTAATGTGTGACTTAAATGGAACTCATTAATAACCAGTATCACGTAATAACCTGGGTTAGAATAGAAGGCTTGTCCAACGAGCTGCGTCACCAGGTAATGTAAACGATCGGTAGCGAAGCTCCCCTCACGGCCAATGAGAGAGAGTCTCGCGATATTTCAGGCGAATTTGAGGTTTCAGAGCGTAGATCGCACAGGCAGGGATTCTTGTGAGCACTCAATGAACGGAGGCTGAAGTTGTGTAAAAGACATGCATTTATTCCTATAACTAACATAAGACAGACATTACACCTAACAAACAATAAACACGAAATAACGGAGTGGACACAAACAATGTAATCATGAAAATGCAATGACCAGATTTAAAATGAGTAACCTTAAAAGGGAAAATACTGTTCTGCAAAGCAAGCAATTTGTGGAAATACTGTCCTAAAGTAATATAGCAGGTGAATAGGAGTTTAGGTTGTTATAAATGAAAGGAAGTTTGTTTACTTGGTTGCAGAGTGGGGGGGGGGGGGGGTCTTGGCAGTTGGTTGCGGAGGCTGATGAGCTGATGGGTGATGGCACTCAGGGAGGCGCGGTGTTTGCAGCGGTTGTTGGAGTGGAGCCCCTCTGATTCCCTCTCCTGGTGAAGCTTGGGCTTGGTTGCAGTTCTCTGTCCAGCTGGGTCTTCACTGATAGGCTTCAGGAGGGCTTCTTGTGGGCTTCTCTTCTCTTGGGCTGATGTTCTCTGCCTCTCTTCGTGCTGATGGTCTTTTGTTTTCTCCTCCCTTCTGTTTCTCCTCTCCTGGCTTTGTTCTGAGGTGCCAGGTTTTATAGTGTAAAGTTCGTGAATAGGAGTGACCAGGAATTCGACTCCTGGACCAATGGCTGACCATCCATTTGGCGGGCTTTCGGAAGGGGGTCTGTATCAGTCCTTTTGAGATTTATGACCAGAGTGATTTCCCTTGTATTGATGATTTTCGTTAGGCTGGTGTAACTTTTGATATATTCACTTTCGTGGTAACCACTGACCAGATTTGGAAACTGGAGTGATTTTCCATCGGTTTGATACCAAACATGCCATAGCAGCCTAGCGGTTCACACCTCATACCATCTGTAATGATTAATTAATGATTACTTATATTATGTCGTTATGTTATATTACTCACACCTTATTTTATGCCTCACAATCTATATAATTGTAAATATACTGTGTAGCTGCTGGCGCGTTCCAAACTAAATCTCATTGTACTTACAATGTCAATAAAAACATCCATCCATCCATCTAGGCAGGCCAGTGTCGCCTCCATCCTTCCTGAAGTCAGTGATTCCTTTGTCTTTGTGCTGTTTAGTGCCAAATTGTTTGCTGAACTCCAACCTATCAGTTTCTGGACCTCATCTCTGTAAGCTGACTCATAAGAACCAAAGAGATTTACAAATGAGAGGAGGCCATTCGGCCCATCAAGCTCCTTTGAGGAGAACTTAGCTAATAGCTCAAAAATCTTATCTAGCTCTGATTTAAAAGAACCCAGGGTTTTAGCTTGTGTTACAATAACAGGAAGACTATTCCATACTCTAACTACACGCTGTGTACAGAAATGCTTCATCAAATTCGTTTTAAAATGTTCTCCAGCTAATTTCCACTTATGGCCACGAGTTCTGGTATTTAAACTAACATTGAAATAGCCATTTGGCTGAACAGCATCCAGACCTGTTAGAATCTTAAACACCTGGATTATGTCCCCCCTTAGTCTCCTTTGCTCGAGGCTAAACAGATTCAGCTCAGCTAACCTCTCCTCATTAGACATTCCTCTAAGACCAGGAATCATTCTCGTTGCCCTACGTTGCACCTTTTCCAAGGCAGCAATGTCCTTCTTAAGGTATGGTAACCAAACCCGCACACAATATTCTAGGTGGGGTCTTACCAAGGAATTATATTATCGTAGCATCACTTGCCTTGTCTTAAACTCCACACACCTAGAGATGCAATGTGCCTTCTCGCGTGGTGTTCCTGCAGAGGGAGTCTGTGAGTGCTGGAGATTGGGGGAGGGGGCAGTGTGGCTATGTCTGCTCTGTGTTCCTCCAGACGAGCAAAGAAGCTGTTTAGCTCCTTTGCTAAAAGGGCGTTGCTGTTAACAGTGACGGTGTTGTTGCCTTTGAAGTTTGTAATGTGTTGTATTCCCTGCCACACCCACTGTGGGTTGTTGTATGTGAAGTAGACCTCTATTTTCTGTTTCTCTGCCTGCCTGGCAACCTTGATGCCCCTATTCAGGTTAGCTCTGGCTGCACTCTGTGTTCTTGACTGCGCTGTCTTGTCCTGTAGTATTGTATTGTTGCTCTTGTGTTTATCTTGCACTTTCTCCCTCTGTTTGTGCTCCTTTCACTCTGTATAGTTCTATCTTGCCCGCACTTGTGTCATCTTGTGTTGTTTCTGTTTTTCTTCTTTGTGTTGCACCGTGGTCCAGGAGGAACAATGTTTCCTTTCACTGTGTACTGTGTATATTGCTGAAATAACAATAAACCCACTTGACCACCTGCCTCAATTCATCCTGAAGAGTTTTCCAATGTTGTTCAAAGGTCTGTTTGTTTCGAGTGAAGGACACGCCCCTGGACGTGCTGGATAAGGGGACCACAGATCAGTGTCCTCAGTCCTGCTTCTCCCTTCAAAGCTGAGAGGAAGATGACCCGCCTGCTGCTTCTGGTTTTGGCTTATGGAGCTCTGCTTATCTCCACAGAGGCCCAGCAAGATTACCACAGTCTCCCTGCACTCACAAGACGGCCATTAAACTCGCAGTCGAAAATGCTCATCAAGGAACCCGTCAGCACATGAATTTCTATAACATCCAGGGCCGTCCGAAGGTAACTGCTGAGAAAGTGTTTACAAAAGTGTGAAACTTTCATCATCTGCAAGCTGAACTAATGAGTATCACATTGATTTTGATGTTTTAATTTCAATGCATATGATGCTTAATGTCTCTTCACAATGAAAGTGATGGTTGTATATCTCAGCCCTGGTCAATTTTACCTTCTCACAGTTTCTCTCTGAATCTGCTGCAGTCAAGTCTGTGACAGTTTGCCATTTTTTGGGTGATTATTGTTTGTTATATTGCCTTTAAAACAGTTGTAGGCAATTTTGTATATAACGTGTTTATGTGATTTAGATCAGCAGTGAATACATTGACATTGAGATTCTCTTGAGAGCAACAAAATGTCCAAAGTCAACTGCAACAGACCATCGGGCTGACTGTATTTTCATGGACAAGAGGGTAAGTAAAGAGTCACTGTGACTGTGAGCATTGGACATATCAGTTAGCAAATTAATTTAGGTTCATGTTAACTTTTTTGATGCCCTGCGGGGGAAAGTTAGCCAACAATAAAGTAACAAATACATAGGTGGCCTCAAAGAGCCAGTTCCTTCACCTTATTCTCAAATTTTAGTAGGTTTACAGGCTTAAAGGCTGGATTACCAGGCAGAAGCAAATGCTAATCATCTGAGGGGTGACCTGTAGATTATGCTTCGAGCTATGAACCCTAGCTGGCCTTATTTAAAGACCTGTGGGCTGTACTACAAAGCGGGTTTTACATACCCAGAGTTAACTCAATCGAGCCAGGTTAACTAAAACTCATTGTTGAAATCAGCCTTAAATGGCAGTGTGGTGTTTTGTGGTGAAAGGGCAGGACTTAACTCTTGTTTTAATTAGAAAGCCAGTAATTAAACCTGGTCAGAGCAGGGTAGATGTGCAGTGTGAATTACCCTTTAAATTTACCTCTTTAAATAGTGAACTACAGGACCACTTAGCTTGATCGGAGGACAGTATTTTAATACAGAGCAGTGTTCAGTTAAACGGGATTTGTTGTTCATACTTTTAGATGAACTTGCTTTGTATAATATAGCCTTATGGTGACCCTGCTTTGGAAGCTCTTTCCTCTAAAATTGTTCTGTGTCATTAAACCCTGCACTCCAGCAGCTCTGCCTTAAATCATTAGATATATCTTTACTACACCTTCTCTCACTGTATTTATTGCCCACCACTCTTTAAATACTGTTTTTGTGTGTCTGTGTGTTTTTGCAGCCATTCATTAACTGTAGAGTTTGCAGCAGACGGTCTGGTAATGATCTTACACATCCATCAAATGACTGTGTACCAAACAAGAAAGTGGATGAAGTAAGTGTAGAGAGTCTTAGCATTATGGAAATGTAACAGGTGTGTGAATTGTGTCTAAACATGTGGTTAAACTTTGATTGTGTTTGTACATGCAAAAATTTGATCAGAGTACTGTTTATTAATGACAATGTTACTTTTAATCTGAACAACAGTGGCAGCACCAAGGAAAAGCTTGGGGGGGGGGCTCTAGCTCCTCCTCCAATGACCATAGTACCCCCACAGCACCCCCAAAATATTGGTTTCATTTTTTCTTTAACTATCTGTAAAATCTGTATATTGTGTAAGACATTTTTGCGGTTTTTACAGCATACTTGTAGTGTATTTTTTCTTCAAAGTACACATAGAGGCTCTGTGAGCTAGACGTTAGAATTTCATATTTTATCCTATTTTATCCATGCTGTAGCTTATCGTGCTGTGTGCTTCTATACACCATCTACATAAGCTGAAAAGCTAAAGCACCCGGTCTAAATAATCTCACTCCCCTATAGCACCTGTAGCATTAAGTCACTGGCGCTGCCACTGCTGAATAAACGACTCCAATCTGACTAAACCGCTTAACTTTTCCTCCCCATGTTACATTTCAGGACAAACGACGTAATATGTGTCCTTCTGATAAACCTCTTCTCAGACCTAAAACTGCCTTGGCTTCCAAGGACACTAAAGAAGCTGAAGGAGACCGTCTGGCTGTTTCTGATGGCTGATGGTCCTGCAATGTGGACCAGAGGAGGAAACTGGGAGGGAAAATGCTTTGCTTTATATCATGCCCACCCAAAGCCCCCAGTGAGTAAGCCATAGGCGCCGATAGGATGGAAAAACTCCCAAGAAGGAAGAAACCTTGGGAGGGACCAAACTCAAAGGGGGAGCCCATCCTCCTGGGGCCGGCAAAGTGTAGGTGCAGGATCACAAAAAAACTTGACGAGAGAAACGAGAGAATTCGACTGTCCCTCACAAAAACTGTAAAGTTTTAGTGGCTAAATTGCTTTTTCTATGCCTTTTCAAACAGGAGGAGATTTGTTTGGCTATACGTAGAAATTTTCTATACAATTTAGACAGCACAGAATCATTAACCTACTTTAATGCATTTATTAATACAACCACATATTTCACACATTTTGACATCAGTCATGCAGTGAAGATACAGTCTCTTTATTTCTTGACGCCAACCCTCCCCATTAATCCGGGCTTGGGACCGACACCTAGTTGAGCTGGCTTTCTCCCTTAAGTGGCTGGGTTAGGCTAAACTATGCACATATTTATGAAGACTACTATAAATTTATAAAGACCTCCCTAAATATGTAGTCTAACAAAACGCAGTTTAAAGAAGGTAGCCTACCTGGTAAACAAAGAAATTAAAAGGCCCACAGCATATAATCGGGCTATATCCAAGCAGTTTTTAAGAACGTAACCTACATGGCGAAATTGAATTACTTTCTGGACCAACAAACGCAACCAGACATGAACATTATGCACCTTCCTAGTCTTGATGTATGTCGTCATACAGATGAGGACGTTAAGGCAGCCTTTAGGTCCGACCCATCATGCACTGCAGTTTTTTGCAAATTCCTCAGATGGAAAACCATTAAATACCTCTTCTATTACCTTATATTACCTTATATTCATGTAATAAATATACAAATATCAATTAGTTGGAAATCAGCCAGACAGACGTAATTACTACAAATGGTTTCCACTGTATTTGTGACTCTGAGTGCCGCAGGCTTGGATGCAGTGCCGCACCATTTTGTAAGGCATGCACTGGCCAATCATGTAGCACTTCTCTCATAAATATTAATGAGACATCACCTACCACCCTGCAAAAAAGAAATTTGCCGCTCGTCCCCCTGCACATGAACCAACATGGCTGTCTCAACCAGCGGAGCTCCGGAGCCTCTGGAGAAACACGCGGCAAAAAAGGCTCGCATACGGTCTTCCAGAGTTTGGGAATACTTCAGTCATGACACCTTTTCTGCGCCTCTACTGTAGCTGGCGTTAATGACGCTGTTTCAGCCATTTTATATTTTCTGTTTACTTATTCTGTCATGTAAGACTGAGACAAATTATCGTTTACGACTATTCTTACACACTGTAGCCTGACTTGCTGACTTAAGTAAGCTTAACTATAAGCTACCTTTGCTAGTGTTTGTGAATAACATGTTTCTCTAGTTATGAAATTATTCCATGTTTTAGCATCTGTTTCAACATTAAAGTCAAATTGGTATATTGAAATATGTAAAAACTATTGAACTATTAGCTTAAGTCTAACATAGAAAATCCTACTGAATCTCTTAAGATTTTCCTTTTTTGTTAATGCACTAATGTTTAAGAAGTGTCTTAAATTGAATTTCAGATTTGTGTGTGGGTGGGAGTGGGTGAATTGTATTAAATTCATACATTCATTCTTTTGGCTCAGACATTACTGACCTAAAACAAATTGAGGCATTGGGTAAGTGCTTAAATTAGCTACTAAATGGCAAAAAATATTCTAAATATCACATTTTCCATTCTTCGGTATAATTTTAATGAATCACCTATGCTGCCAAACATTAACGCATAGATTGTCACAACACTCTATGTTTTAGTTCTTCTTTATGTGTATAGGACGGTGTGATGGTTCTGGTGGTGGGTGTGGCCGACGCTGCTCGCGATGTTTGGCTATGCTGCAGTCCCAGGGACCAAGTTGGAACACATTTCCACCTTCAAGCTTAGGTGGAAAAACGGCACCGAGACCCAGCAGCAGGACAACTTCTTGTCCAGACAACCAGCCCTGCTTCATCATTGAAGTAAGCCCTGTGAACAGGAGCGAGATGTACTTCTGCAGTGGATGTTATAGCGGAAAGAACATCCCCATCCTCACGTCTGCCGGAGTGCCCCCTCAAGTGGGTGTGTGACTTAACTCGATGGATGAATTGGACAGAATGTACTGTTACTAGAGGTCGACCGATATGGGTTTTTCAAGTCAAGGGTCAGGCGATGGCCGATATATGCTGCTGATTTTTTTTGGCCGATAATTGGACGTTTTCCCCTCTATTTGCATGGTAAAATATCACACTAATAATAACAAACGATACACAAAATTTCTCAATTTAGCATTTATTGAATACTCAACTTGGAAACAATAACACATTTATAAACAATAAAAATAGCAGCATCAGAATCTCTGTTAGTGCACAATATAGCAGCAAACTCCTCATGTTTGACGGAAGGAAATTTGTAAACAATACAAAAAGGAATAAGCATGTTATCTTTAGTTGTAATCCCACTTCCAGTCCCTGAGTCTTACTCACCACACTCATACTTCACAGCAAACAGACAGCAGTTAATTAACCAGAAGAGAAAAATGCAAAAACACAACAGAACTTGTAAATAATAACAAACTAATAGACAATAAAAATAGCAGCATCAGAATCTCTATTAGTGCCAAATATAGCAGCAAACTCCTCATGTCTGACGGAAGGAAAATTTGTAAATACACAAAGGAATGAGCACATCTTCAGTTTTAATCCCATTTCCAGTCCCTGAGTCTTCCTCATCCCACAAGCAGGCAAGGCATGTCACCCCGGTTGTGTGACACTTATTTTATATAATAAAATAAGTGCCCCCTGCGGCCCCAGAGCCCGAGCAGCCGTCTCCGCTGCCTGCAGCTACCGCGCCCACGTCCGAGGCGCTTTCCCTGCCTGCAGCTCCCGGGCAGGCGCCCCCTCTGCAGCCTGCAGCTCCAGTCCCTGGCCCCACTCCAGTCCCTTCTCCCCCTGTGACTCTGGTACCCTCACCCCGACGAGCCCGACCCCGGCCGCAGGTCCTTATGTCTGTGTCCCATAAGGGGAGAGGACACAGACGCACGGCTGGGGTCCCACCCGCCCAGCCCCCTGGCTCGCCCTCCCTCGCCGGCGCTAGGGCTTGGTCGGCACCTGCGGGTCCTGGCCCTCCGGGTCGGCTGTCGTCTGCGGGTCCCCCTCCGCGGCCTCGTCGCCCTGCCTCGGTCCCTCCTCCGGCGTCTTATCGGTTGCCTGCGGGCCCCCCGACGGCGGCTCCTCATTCGCCTGCTGGTCCTCCCGCTCTGGCGTGTCGGAGGACGTCGCCGTCTGCTGCGGCTCCCCCTCTCTCCTTGCCCTCGCCAGGGTCCCTTCCAGCTCCTTCGTCCCCTTCCCTGGTCTCCCCTCCGACTCCCTCCTTCGTCCCTGCGTCTGTCCCTCACCCCGTCTCCTCGGCCCCTCCGGCTCCGGCCTCCCGGCCGCCTGCAGCCCTTCCGGCTGCCTCCCGTCGCCCGCTGGGTCTCCCTCGGGCTCCTCTTGGTTCCCCCTCCTTCTCTCCCTGGCCTCCCGTCTTTGTCCGTCCTGCCTCTGCTCCCCCTCGCTTTGTTCCTCCTGTCTCTGTCCCTCCTCTCTTTGTCCCTCGTCCCTCTGGCTTCTGCTCCTCTTTCCCCGATGTTCCCTTCGTTCACTCCCGGTCCTTTTGTCCTGCCTGTTCCCTCCGTGTCCCCCTTTCTGATCTGTTTCTCTGCCTTTCCTGTCTTATGTCAAGTCTTGTCCTGGCTCCTTCCCCTGTGCCAGTTCTGTCTGTCCGTTCTGTTCCCTGTCCCTCATTAATGAGGTTTTATATAGATATACATATATGCCCGGCTTGTCCGCTCCTCGTGTGTGCCACGCCCCCTGATTACCCACGTGTGCTTCCCTGATCGTCTCCTGCTTTGCCCGATTACTTTGATTAGTCATGACCTATTTTAAGTCCTGGTCTTACCTGTTTGCCCTGTCCGTCATTGTAGTTTGTCAATGCCTGCGTTCCGTCCTGCTCTACCCGCTCCGTTTCCCCGATTAAAGACCCGTTTTCACAAACACAAAAAAAACTATATGTATACATATACATACACTGAACAAAAATATAAACGCAACACTTTTGTTTTTGCTCCCATTTTTCATGAGATGGACTTAAAGATCTACAATTCATTCCAGATACACAATATTACCATTTCTCTCAAACATTTCTCACAAATCAGTCTAAATGTGTGATAGTGAGCACTTCTGCTTTGCTGAGATAATCCATCCCACCTCACAGGTGTGCCACATCAAGATGCTGATCTGACATCATGGGTAGTGCACAGGTGTACCTTATACTGCCCACAATAAAAGGCCACCCTGGAATGTGCAGTTTTGTCTCACAGCAAAATGCCACAGATGCCACAAGCATTGAGGGAGCGTGCAATTGGCATGCTGACAGCAGGAATGTCAACCAGATCTGTTGCTCGTGCATTGAATGTTCATTTCTCAACCATAAGCCGTCTCCAAAGGCGTTTCAGAGAATATGGCAGTACATCCAACCGGCCTCACAACCGCAGACCACGTGTAACCACACCAGCCCAGGACCTCCACATCCAGCAGGTTCACCTCCAAGATCGTCTGAGACCAGCCACTCAGACAGATGATGCACGGCCCCATGTTGCAAGGATCTGTACACAGTTCTTGGAAGCTGAAAATGTCCCAGTTCTTGCATGGCCAGCATACTCACCGGACATGTCACCCGTTGAGCATGTTTGGGATGTGCTTGACCGGCGTATACGACAGCGTGTACCAGTTCCCACTAATATCCAACAACTTCGCACAGCCATTGAAGAGGAGTGGACCAACATTCCACAGGCCACAATTGACAATCTGATAAACTCTATGCGAAGAAGATGTGTTGCATTGTATGAGGCAAATGGTGGTCACACCAGATACTGACCGGTTCTGAGTCCCCAGACCCCCAATAAAGCAAAAAACTGCACATTCCAGGGTGGCCTTTTATTGTGGGCAGTATAAGGTACACCTGTGCACTACCCATGATGTCAGATCAGCATCTTGATGTGGCACACCTGTGAGGTGGGATGGATTATCTCAGCAAAGCAGAAGTGCTCACTATCACACATTTAGACTGATTTGTGAGAAATGTTTGAGAGAAATGGTAATATTGTGTATCTGGAATGAATTGTAGGTCTTTAAGTCCATCTCATGAAAAATGGGAGCAGAAACAAGAGTGTTGCGTTTATATTTTTGTTCAGTATATATATTTATGGGTGTATCGAGACTAGATGGTCAGTATGGATAACTAAGGTGCACTAAAACTGGGTGAGCAGGCAAGGCATGTCACCCAGGTTGTGTGACAATTATTTTATATAAATGTATATATGTATATATATATTCCATCCACCATCCCTCCTTTACGGAGAACTGCGTTATTTTTATTGTCCATTACGAAAAAAATAAAAAAACTATATATATATATATATATATATACATATATATTTATGGGTGTATCGAGACTAGTTGGTCATTATGGATAACTAAGTTGCACTAAAATTGGGTGAGCAGGCAAGGCATGTCACCCAGGTTGTGTGACAATTATTTTATATATATGTATGTATATATTCCATCCACCATCCCTCCTTTACGGAGAACTGCGTTATTTTTCTTTTCTATTGCTAATAAAAAAACTATATATATGTACATATATATATATATATATATATGGGTGTATCGAGACTAGATGGTCAGTATGGATAACTAAGGTGCACTAAAATTGGGTGAGCAGGCAAGGCATGTCACCCAGGTTGTGTGACAATTATTTTATATATATGTATATATATATTCCATCCACTATCCCTCCTTTATGGAGAACTGCGTTATTTTTATTGTCTATTGCAAAAAAAAACACAAAAAAACTATATATATATATATATATATACACATATATATTTATGGGTGTATCGAGACTAGTTGGTCATTATGGATAACTAAGGTGCACTAAAATTGGGTGAGCAGGCAAGGCATGTCACCCCAGTTGTGTGACAATTATTTTATATAAATGTATATATATATTCCCTCCACCACCCCTCCTTTACGGAGTACTGCTTTATTTTTAATATCCATTGCGAAAAAAAAACACAAGAAAAAGAAAAAATATCTATATATATACATATATATATATATATATATATATATATATATGGGTGTGTCGAGACTAGATGGTCAGTATGGATAACTGAGGTGCACTAAAATTGGGTGAGCAGGCAAGGCATGTCACCCAGGTTGTGTGACAATTATTTTATATATATGCATATACATATTCCATCCACCATCCCTCCTTTATGGAGAACTGCGTTATTTTTATTGTCTATTGCAAAAAAAAAACTGAAAAACTATATATATATATATATATATATATATATATATATATATACATATATATTCATGGGTGTATCGAGACTAGATGGTCATTATGGATAACTAAAGTGCACTAAAATTGGGTGAGCAGGCAAGGCATGTCACCCAGGTTGTGTGACAATTATTTTATATAAATGTATATATATATATATATATATTCCATCCACCATCCCTCCTTTACGGAGAACTGCGTTATTTTTCTTTTCTATTGCTAATAAAAAAACTATATATATATACATATATATTTATGGGTGTATCGAGACTAGATGGTCATTATGAATAACTAAGGTGCACTAAAATTGGGTGAGCAGGCAAGGCATGTCACCCCGGTTGTGTGACAATTATTTTATATATATATTCCATCCACCATCCCTCCTTTACGGAGGACTGCTTTATTTTTAATATCCATTGCGAAAAAAAAACACAAGAAAAAGAAAAAAATATCTATATATATATACATATATATATATATATATATATATATATATATATATATATATATATATATATATATATATATATATATATATATGGGTGTGTCGAGACTAGATGGTCAGTATGGATAACTAAAGTGCACTAAAATTGGGTGAGCAGGCAAGGCATGTCACCCAGGTTGTGTGACAATTATTTTATATAAATGTTATATATATATATATATATATATATATATATATATATATATATATATATATTCCATCCACCATCCCTCCTTTACGGAGAACTGCGTTATTTTTCTTTTCTATTGCTAATAAAAAGACTATATATATGTACATATATATATATATATATGGGTGTATCGAGACTAGTTGGTCATTATGGATAACTAAGTTGCACTAAAATTGGGTGAGCAGGCAAGGCATGTCACCCAGGTTGTGTGACAATTATTTTATATATATATGTATATATATATTCCCTCCACCACCCCTCCTTTACGGAGGACTGCTTTATTTTTAATATCCATTGCGAAAAAAAAACACAAGAAAAAGAAAAAATATCTATATATATATACATATATATATATATATATATATATATATATATATATATATATATATATATGGGTGTGTCGAGACTAGATGATCAGTATGGATAACTAAAGTGCACTAAAATTGGGTGAGCAGGCAAGGCATGTCACCCAGGTTGTGTGACAATTATTTTATATAAATGTATATATATATATATATATATATATATATATATATATATATATATATATATATATATATATATTCCATCCACCATCCCTCCTTTACGGAGAACTGCGTTATTTTTCTTTTCTATTGCTAATAAAAAAACTATATATATGTACATATATATATATATATATGGGTGTATCGAGACTAGTTGGTCATTATGGATAACTAAGTTGCACTAAAATTGGGTGAGCAGGCAAGGCATGTCACCCAGGTTGTGTGACAATTATTTTATATATATATGTATATATATATTCCCTCCACCACCCCTCCAATACGGAGGACTGCTTTATTTTTAATATCCATTGCGAAAAAAAAACACAAGAAAAAGAAAAAATATATATATATATACATATAATATATATATATATATATATATATATATATATATATATATATATATATATATATATATATATGGGTGTGTCGAGACTAGATGGTCAGTATGGATAACTAAGGTGCACTAAAATTGGGTGAGCAGGCAAGGCATGTCACCCAGGTTGTGTGACAATTATTTTATATATATGCATATACATATTCCATCCACCATCCCTCCTTTACGGAGAACTGCGTTATTTTTATTGTCTATTGCAAAAAAAAAACAGAAAAACTATATATATATATATATATATATATATATATATATATATATATATACATATATATTCATGGGTGTATCGAGACTAGATGGTCATTATGGATAACTAAAGTGCACTAAAATTGGGTGAGCAGGCAAGGCATGTCACCCAGGTTGTGTGACAATTATTTTATATAAATGTATATATATATATATATATATTCCATCCACCATCCCTCCTTTACGGAGAACTGCGTTATTTTTCTTTTCTATTGCTAATAAAAAAACTATATATATATGTACATATATATATATATATATGGGTGTATCGAGACTAGTTGGTCATTATGGATAACTAAGTTGCACTAAAATTGGGTGAGCAGGCAAGGCATGTCACCCAAGTTGTGTGACAATTATTTTATATATATGTATATATATATTCCATCCACCATCCCTCCTTTATGGAGAACTGCGTTATTTTTATTGTCTATTGCAAAAAAAAAACAAAAAAAACTATATATATATACATATATATTTATGGGTGTATCGAGACTAGATGGTCATTATGAATAACTAAGGTGCACTAAAACTGGGTGAGCAGGCAAGGCATGTCACCCAGGTTGTGTGACAATTATTTTATATATATGTATATATATATTCCATCCACCATCCCTCCTTTATGGAGAACTGCGTTATTTTTATTGTCTATTGCAAAAAAAAAAACAAAAAAAACTATATATATATATACATATATATATATGGGTGTATCGAGACTAGAAGGTCATTATGCATAACTAAAGTGCACTAAAATTGGGTGAGCAGGATAGGCATGTCACCCCAGTTGTGTGACAATTATTTTATATATATGTATATATATATATATATTCCCTCCACCACCCCTCCTCTACGGAGGACTGCTTTATTTTTATTTCCATTGCAAAAATAAAAAATTTTAAAACACAAAAAAAAAAAAAAACGAAAATAATAATAATAAAAATAATTTTGAATGTGTATTCAAATAAGTTTGAATGTGTGTGAACTATATATAAATATATATATACACATGCATATACAGAAATATATACACACACACACATATATATATATATACACACACACACACAGACACACACTCACATAAACACATACACACACTGTGTACAGTCTTATGCAAAGGTTTGGCACCCCTTGACAAATAACATCTTTTCAATTACAAAAGCAACAATATCAGTTAATACAGTCTCTTTAGGAACTGGGGGAAAAATACACAATATTTTCAGCAAACATTGATGAATAGTTACTTTTTATGCCATAAATTGAACAAAATTACAAAATAAAAACATTATTATGGCACTCTGCAAAAGTTTGGGCACCCTACGTAATCAGTACTTAGTAACACCTCCTCTGCCAGATATCACAGCTTACAAGCGCTTCTTATAGCCAGCTGAAAGGCTTTCAGTTCTTGTACTTGGGATTTTCTCACATTCTTCCTTGCAAAAGGCTTCTAGTTCTGTAATATTCTAATATATCAAGGGCTGTATTGTCAAATAGGAGATCGGCAGCATTCTCCCACCTGAGAAAACTGTACTACAATGCCCTTGATAGTGTGTAGAAACACACTCGTCAGCTCTAGTCCTCCTGTAACAACGCAAAAGGACTGGCAACCCTCAGGTATTTATGCGTGCGATTGTATGATAAATTCACCCTGACAGTCTCACACTTCTCTTGGTACCAACAGGTCTCATGGAATATATAAAAGGCAACTGCAACAATTATACTCGGCACTAAACATCGAGGCACGGAAATGCAGCAGAGCTTGTGTATTTCTCAGGATGCATTCTAGTAAAATGCCCGGAAAATGAGCTAAAGACATATTTCAAGGGGCACTATATAAAACCGATGGAAATTTTACTGATTAAATAAAAGGAAAAGCATCGTTTGAAAAATCACAAATGTTTCTAAGATTCAATGCATCGCTTTTTGACCACATCATAGCGATGAACACATCATTGTTCCTGACAATGTCCTAATACAGAAATAAAACTTTATGTTGGTAAACTCAAAAAGCCTTCAGCTGTCACACTGGCTAACGATCTCAAACGATTATAAAGCAGCATTTTGAAAAGCGCTGTTTTAAAATAACAGATACAACACTTACCTTGTCTTCTGGCCAAATGCTTTTCACGGCTTGGCACTCCAACGGTGCTGAAACGAAATTTGTATTTCCTCCTACCTCGTTGGCCCTTCAGTTCTTCTTTTCTCCCTTTGGATGTTTTTTTCCTTCTTCTTTGGATATTGTTTTTTATTTTTGTTTGTTTTTTTTTACTTTGCATGTTTTTCCTTCTTCGGATATTATTTTTTTGGCTTATTTTTTTAGACGATGTTTTTTTCGTCTTCTTTAAAAATTGATTTTTTTCGTCTTCTTTAAATATTGTTTTTTTTTTTCATCCTTTTGATGTTGTTTTACGGAACAAGAGCCGTACAGTGCTACTCTATCAGGAGGTAGCGCCAACTGAACGCCTTGAAGCAGTACCCAGCTCTTTTATAGGGAGCGTCAACCCGAAGTCAAGTTCTAGAACGTTGCACTCACTTTTCATTGGTTTCCCAGCTATGCTGTCAGAATAATGTTTGCTGATTGGTCGAAAATTTTAAAACGTACCCGAGTACTGTAAAAAAAACTCAAGATCTTGCTACCCTACGGAGCACCCATAAGGTGATTTTTTTTATACGTTATATGCAGCTATTTGTAGCAGGCCGTAATTAGACTAATCCACCCTTTGTCAATAAAGCCAACAAGAGAACAGGTTGCCCAAAGTTTGCTCAGGTACACGCCACAGCACAACCTTAAAAACACATCCAGCACAAATCACACTAGTGAATGACACAGCAAATCACAGCAATAAAAAAGACCCCTATGGGCAATCCAGCACCCAGACTACAGGTGCCAAAAGGCCCAGCCTGCCTAATAATGAACCCAAAATATACATACAACAAAGAAAAAGACACAAACAAAAAAGAAAATAAAACTAGCCAGCTGCTCCCACTAAACCCCGCTCCCGAGGCCACTAAGCCGGCTGGCTTGATAATACACGATACAACCTCAGATAAAACATATTAAAGCAACACCAGGGAGGTTTACAACCTGATCCTTAAAATTATCGACCCGTAATTCCACCTTGAAAACCCCTAAAGAACAGTAGTTTACCCCATGACTCACTGCCCCATTCAAACAAAAAAAAAACAGGTTTTTGGGGTAACCTTTAGGTCAGCTCTTCAAAACCAGGTATGAGGACTCTTCAGCTAATCAGTCCTCTAATTAGAAATCTAATTAGGGAGTTGCAGCGAAAACCTGCATACACACCGGCCCTTTGCGGATAAGATTGTTCACCCCTGAAACAAGCAAACAGAAAGGCTGCTACACTGCAAATTCAATATGCCCGCCGATGCTCCACCAAATCTATCAGGACCCTGCCTGTCTTTCCCGTGCCTGCTCCTTTGCCAATATGCCCTACCATCGGAACATGCACAGCCATCTCGCCCCGGCTATGCCTCCAGTCCGAACTGCAGTTCCTATACCTGCCTATAATTGCCTGGCTACAATCCATCCCCCAAAATGAAATTGATGACCCAACGATCACAGCTAAGAATTCTATCCCCAAACCACTGGTCTTCCTCCCCAACCGAACGATCATTCACTGACCGTGGTAACTTATAAGGGTTGGTATGATGACCAGTGGTGGACCTCACCGAACGTTTAACTGGTCTCTACACCTCGGGGGGGACATAACCTCCTCCATTATACGAGGCCTACTTGTGGATGCTCTATTGCGACCCCTCCCACCAGCCCTGTCCCCGTAAAACCACAGAGTCCTCATCCGATTCCATTTCTGTTGCCCCTGTGGGCAACCCAGACTCAGGAGACATTACCAGAACATCTTCCCCTGACATAACAACCCCCTGTGGTACTGGACGCAACTCTGTTCGGTGAACTTGACGGACAACCCCGTCCCCCTCCATTGGAGTTGCAGAGTAAACTGCACCCTGATCTTGGGGACACCGAACTACCATATACAAACAGGCATCCCAATGATCCTGTATTTTACCTCGAACATGGTTCCGCAAACACACCAGCTGACCTTCATCAAACCCCTAATCATTAACCAACTCATTGTGTTTCCGATTTCGTGGTGTGGCTTGTTCCTCCAACTAAGCCTTCACATACTCTTGAAGCACCTGCAAACTTTCCTGATGGTTTTGTACCCATTCCTCCAAAGGTCCACCATACTGACTGATCCCGGCAGGAGCCTGAAGATAGTGTATCGGTAATCGAGGCTCACAGCCAGACCTTAAATAAAAAGGCATCATCCAGTCATTTGGTGGGGTGTAGTATTGTAAGCTTCTCTGCTGGAGGAAGTGTGTGAAGCAAATTGTGCAAAAAAAATATTAAAGCAACACCAGGGAGGTTTACATCTAGATCCTTAAAATGATCGACCTGCAATTCCACCTTGAAAATCCAATTACCATATAAAGGATACAAGATGTAAAGATGACAAATGACATGGCACACATTTGTTGTTTAGACTGTTGTGTCAGGTTAATTGAAAGCTGAAGGATCTTAGTGTTTACTAGTCTAAGTAACAGAATGTCTAAACACTGTGCTTGCCTTTATGGGTTTTTAAGCAGAACATATAGGTATAGAAACATATTAACATTACGTTTCACGATTCACTGACTGGAGAATAGGAGAATATACACATCAATATTACTACTTAAGTTAACTAACCCTAATCCCAACCCCTATTGGCACGGAGCCCGCCAGGGTTCAGGTGAGATATAAATCTGTAATCTGTATCAATGGTTTTGCTATCCATACCCACCCTATTAATGTTAGCTTCCCAGGGTTTCTTGTTAGACAAGCTCTGTGTCTCTCTATACCCCCATTTACTGCACGACTGATTGTCCATTTATAAAGAATCAAATAGGGTGAAGATGGTTTTTAGTTTACAATTACTCTGGAAGGTGACCAGATTAAAAAAAACTAAATACCATGCCTACGTGTATGTAATCTCCATCACAGTCCCCATTTTCCCCATAATCCTCGTTTTGATAGTGCCAATTTGTGTAATGTGAGTTTTTTTTTTTTTTTAAAAACTGTTATAGAAGAACATACTGGATGCCACATGTGTACAATTACCCCTTTCTAATTAGTGGGGTCCGTTGTGTCAGCTACAGCCTTTACTAACATACACATAAGTATACAGTCTTACAGCACTTTTGTTTTCCTTTTGTATTTAATGGTTTTCCATTTAGGGGGCAGCATGGTGGTGCAGTGGTTAGCACTGTTGCCTCACACCTCTAGGGCCCGGGTTCGAGTCTCCACCTGGGTCACATGTGTGTGGAGTTTGCATGTTCTACCCATGTCATCGTGGGGTTTCCTCCGGGTACTCTGGTTTCCCCCACAGTCCAAAAACATGCTGAGGCTAATTGGAGTTGCTAAATTGCCCATAGGAGTGTATGCGTGAGTGAATAGTGTGTGAGTGTGCCCTGCGATGGGCTGGCCCGCCATCCTGAGTTGTTCCCTGTCTCGTGCCCATTGCTTCCGGGATAGGCTCCAGACCCCCCGCGATCCAGTAGGATAAGCGGTTTGGAAAATGGATGGATGGATGGACAGTTTTCCATTTGAGGAATTAGCAAAAAACTGCAGTGCATGATGGGTAGGATCTAAAGGCTGCCTAACGCCCTTAATTTGTTTGCAATTTCGCCAGGTAGGCTACCTTCTTTAAACTGCGTTTTGCTAGACTACACATTTCGAGATGTTTTATTGTAGTCTTGGTAAATATATATATATAGTTTAGCCTAACCCAGCCACTTAAGGGAGCAAGCCAGCTCAGGTAGGTGCCAGTCCCAAGCCCGGATTAATGGAGAGGGTTGGCGTCAAGAAATAAAGAGAAATAAAGACAACTAATACTCCTAGTTTGCGAGATCTGACTGCAATGGCAGCACTGCTACAAGGGTGTGGATAAATCTATACAAATATCACCTGCATGCACATTACTTCTTTTACAATAACCAACTCCTGATCCATACTGTTAGTCGTGAAAAAAAAAACTATCGTGTACATAGAGGCCCTGTGTAAAAAGATAACTGCCAAGGAAAAGATCAAAAACATTTATTTCAAGGATACAAAGTTTTTATGGTCATGTACAGTGTACAGTGCAATTCTTATTTGATTAACTTGAATGTCTCCACAGACTAGACGATTAAACAAATAAAGCAGCGCAACATTACAATAACTAATAACAAATAAACAAAGCTCACGAGTACTATTACAGTATTTATATCATTTATTTAAACTTAATTTTACCAGGTAAATTAACTACAAAGCAGTTACCACTGCTTTACCTGCTTCTCGGGAGAAATAGCAGATATACGTCATGTATGTGACTAAATTCTTAAGCCAATAAGGGCAAAGTTGTGTCGTAATGGAGGCGGATCCAGTTTGTGCAGCCGGTTAAAGACACTACGGGCATGTAAATGGAGAACGAAATTATAGTTATAATTCGGCGTGTTCGCGAAAACGACTTCATTTATTTTCTTATTGATTTATCGACAGACCATCATACTTTTTAGACGTTATAATAACAACACTCTATTGATCCCCAAAGAGAGAAATTCTCTCCTTGCCTGCCCCCTCTTACTGTCCATGATACACAAGCACATATGTAGAAAAACGTCAGCTTGGAAGCCAAGGCTGGACTTAACCTACTCTATTCTGGTATTCTGTTCTCCCAAGTAAGGCGTGGGTTCGAATCCAACTTCCGACAAAAGTTCTTCAATCGCTACAGCACAATTTGAGCCACTGATCGGCTTTAATTGCTTTGTTTTATTTTTGCGTTTCAGGCAAAACTACATAACACTTAAAGACACTTCGGGCATGCAAATGGAGAACGAAATTATAGTTATACCGAATCTCCTACACACAATACCAAGGTTACCAACTTTGGTCAGCTGGCCGGAGTGAGACGTTTCTCAGGCGCCAGCCTGAGAGTCTGAAAACACGTCACACCAGATGCATGAGAGATGGAAACCTGGGATATTCAGTCGAATCAGATCAAATATGATGCTAAGTTAGTACTAAGTTAAAATATGTTCCGCACTTGTAACATGCACCCATGATTTGGAACAGCAGCATACCTGTCAAGGTTTGGATTTGAAAATAAAGGAAATTTTCCGGCACCCGCCGTGAGCCATCCCACCACCGCAACCAGGCTCCAGTATCCCTTACATTTTAAGACAGGAAATATAAAATAATATAAATTATATAAAATATAATATAAATATAAATATATAAAATATATAAAATATATTTTTGGCCACAACCGGGATTCGAACCCCGGTCTCCCGTGTGAAAGGCGGCGATCTTACCACTACACTATCCAGCAACTATATAATATAAGGGAGATTTACGGGAAAATACTAATACGGGAGGACGGCGGGAAAGAGAAGTAAAATACGGTAGTTTCCCGGCCAAAACGGGAGGCTCCAGTATCCCTTACATTTTAAGACAGGAAATATAAAATAATATAAATTATATAAAATATAATATAAATATAAATATAAATATATAAAATATATAAAATATATTTTTGGCCACAACCGGGATTCGAACCCCGGTCTCCCGTGTGAAAGGCGGCGATCTTACCACTACACTATCCAGCAACTATATAATATAAGGGAGATTTACGGGAAAATACTAATACGGGAGGACGGCGGGAAAGAGAAGTAAAATACGGTAGTTTCCCGGCCAAAACGGGAGACTTGACAGCTATGGCTGTCTCTGGCCACGCCCCCTACAGTCGGTCCGGCCCCTGTTCGCGTGTTCGCGAAAACGACTTCATTTATTTTCTTATTGATTTATCGACAGACTTTTTAGACGTTATAATAACAACACTCTATTGATCCCCCTCTTACTGTCCATGATACACAATGACGAGACACATGTTCACTAATGACGAGAACTATTCTATTTTTCATGCCGGGGGTCCTTCAAATCTTACATTTACAAATCTTGTTCTTGTTCTCTGCTTTCTCCTTTCTCGTTCCCGTAGATATATATTATTATACGGAGATTTACGGAGTCTTCAAAGACGGTCCGGCTCCAGCTCAAGGATCACTGTTGCTGTGGTGTAGATCAGCTGATCTGTAGTAGTCTTCTACGTACATCTTCTAGTAGACCTTCTGAGGGTACTTCACGCATTCTTGGTCGGAGGGTCCAGGTTTCCAGCTTAGCTTATTTCTTATTTCTCAGGTCAGCTGCTCTTGTTTGGGATGTGCTTGACCGGCGTATACGACAGCGTGTACCAGTTCCCACTAATATCCAACAACTTCGCACAGCCATTGAAGAGGAGTGGACCAACATTCCACAGGCCACAATTGACAATCTGATAAACTCTATGCGAAGAAGATGTGTTGCATTGCATGAGGCAAATGGTGGTCACACCAGATACTGACCGGTTCTGAGTCCCCAGACCCCCAATAAAGCAAAAAACTGCACATTCCAGGGTGGCCTTTTATTGTGGGCAGTATAAGGTACACCTGTGCACTACCCATGATGTCAGATCAGCATCTTGATGTGGCACACCTGTGAGGTGGGATGGATTATCTCAGCAAAGCAGAAGTGCTCACTATCACACATTTAGACTGATTTGTGAGAAATGTTTGAGAGAAATGGTAATATTGTGTATCTGGAATGAATTGTAGGTCTTTAAGTCCATCTCATGAAAAATGGGAGCAGAAACAAGAGTGTTGCGTTTATATTTTTGTTCAGTATAGAATAAGCCCAGATTTATGTTTATTCAGTGGAGATAAGTACAACCTCTAAAGATAGGCCTACACCCGTTTTGGCAGTGTCTCCGGATCCCATGACAAATAATGCCTTCAGTACATCCTCCTCAACCCACACTGAAAGCAGAAGTGCTATGGGCTTTGCAAACGGTTTGCCGACATCACTCCTATACGTCCAATGATGACATTCACACCGTCTCCAGGGTGATGTTCCCTGACTCGCAGGGTCACTTGTGGTAAAGATAAAACCGCTTTTCTTGCGCGATTTGGACTCGCTCCATATATTAAAAGGGAGCTTCGTTGTCATGTTTGACGTAAGTATGAACAGGACCATCAAAAGAAAACAACTGGATGTGCATGTCAGGTATTGGGTGAATTATGAGAATGGCTCTCGAGTGCAGTCCTGGTTCTGGGATCACAGTACATGAGCCACTCCACCGCTGAAGACTTACTGGAGAAGTTTAAGGTAAGCCATTCAATAACATTTAAACTCATTAACGAACCCATGATTTTTAAATATCCATGGTTTATCTTTACATGTGTTTAAATGGGAGAACCATATTTATTGGTAAGCATATTTTAAAGATTTTATTGCTGCTTCATGGCTTTTGCTGCAAAAAAAATAGTTCATTGAGGAAATAGAATGTTTAAGTGTTGTGTAGCAACATGTACAGCTGTTGTACAGGCAAAAACTCTGGCTCAGTCCAAAGGAGGTGGATATAGGAATGGCTGTCATCAAGGTGGGACTTCTGTGAATTCACTGGTATCTTTACATACAAATGTATCAAACAATTGTGAAGTAAAAAATATGTGAATAACATGGAGTTTGAGCTGGTTTGATATGTACAGCTGAGGTAGTGTTAACCTTGGGCTGAGTGTGCAGAAAGATTCTGGAAATTTGACAAACCATCTTTTTGTCAGAGACAGTCAGGAGCCAAAGGCAGTGGAAGTGACCTTGGTGTCCTTCAGATTAAAAAAAATTGCCAGATTGTGCTCTCAAAAATGTGCAAAAAGGCCTTGGATAAATGCCCTCTGAAGTACTCGATTGTACATGAGATGACGTGCTTGGACCCAAACAAAATGCACACCAGCCAGATAACTGCCAGCAGAAAAGGAGAAATCTCATGCAGAAGTTTGCGCAGGAGAATCGGTTGGCAGGCAGGATATCTGCTGGTAAATCATAGGATAAGAATAGGATAGTTCAGAATATTATTTTTAAATTATGCTTTTCTTTTTTCACATCTAACTGAATCAGGGACGGATTACAAACCGGGTTAGCGGGGCCGCTGCCCAGGGGCCCTTGGGGTGCAGGGGGCCCGTGGGCCCCAAGCCCAAAACAATTTGCAACGCTTATCAGCAATGTATTTTCGTTTGTCTATTTTAGAGGGCCTACATTCTTTGATCCTCTGCCTACAAGGTCCCCTGACCCTATAGGGAGGGTGTTTGGCTGCCAAGGGCCCTTGACTTGTGGTGGTTGTGGTGGTGGTGCAGGTGGTGGTGGTGGGGGGGGGGCCTCGCGAACGTTTTACCCAGGGGCCCACACAACCCATAATCCGTCCCTGAACTGAATAGTGTTAACACGTAGATTTTAGCAGTATTTAGAAGACCGACTCTTGGTGTTTGAAAAGAAGCATCAGCCCAGTTATATTTTCTTTGATGAGCCTAGAGATATCTCAAGATTAAATTAAAATGATTGCACATTTATGGTATCATAGGAAAATTGGGTTATAAATCACTTTCCTATTCTACATGTGATTCTGTGTATTGACATTGTTGATCTGCATCTAATCTACTGTAATTAATGTAATTACAGGTGATGCAATATCCCAGCAGTCTGATAATCACCTGCACAATGAGGCAAAAGGCTTGGATTTTATATCCTTCATTCCTTCAGCACCATCCAAAGTTGATGTCTTTTTACATCAAAAAGTTAGTGGGCCTTATCCTGACCTCTGGATGTTCTGCAAGAACTTGCTGCTGCTGTCCTATGGGCAAGCCGAAGTGGAACGAATAGAGGTGGAGACCTGCAACTTATCAGAGGAAACAGTTGTTGCACAGAGGCTTATATGCGACCATGTCAGAGTGTGTGGGGGAGCAACCAAAGCGCCTCTGACCAAAGGTGAAAGATGAGCGAAAAGCAAAAAAGAAAACTTGAGGAACTCAAGAGGAAGAGAGTCTCACTGGAAAGTGTATGTGAGAGTTTACAAAAGGATGCTGAGCACATGGCAGAGGAAGCAGAGAGTGCTGCTGGAACCAAAAGGGCAACATTACTTACCAAGTCCAATACTCTGAGCCGACGAGCGAAGGAGGAGAAAGAGCAGTTGGTGGTCTTAAATGCAGATACTGAAGAATAGGCTACTGAACTGTGACTCCTAACACATCAAGAGTGAATCGGTGGAAACAAAAATATTTAGGTTCTTTGCATTTTTGGAGTATTTTACTTTCTGTGCCTGTTTGTACATTGTTCACAGCCATAATACTTTATAATTACAAGGTAGTTTTATGTTAGAGCTCTTGCTCCAATAAATATGTGCCTTGTAATTAACTAAATTCTAGGCTATTCAGTTTTTTTTGCCCTCGTGATGGTCGTGGGTTGTGAAAAAAGCCTTCTTCTTAGGGGTACCGCTGGGGCCAGCCGGGCGTATGTCGTGGCTTCAGTGAGTACTTATGTTTGTCATGCTGCCTGTGTACTTTATAGCGGCACAACATATTTCTGCAAATTGCATGCGTCAAATTGTCTGTCTCTCTTAAAAAATATGAAGTGTCACCAAAATTTTAAACGGGGAATCAATCTCAATGAAAAATATTCGTCAAGTAACGTTTCTAAAATAATATAGACATACTAATAATTATATATTAATAAATCGGATGAACGATGCATCCCAAATTGTATCCGCTGCGCACTTCTTAATCAGGGCAATCGCATCGTGGAGGTTTCTGCAGACGCCCAAAAAGACTTACTTAAGAAAACTGTTGCATGATAATTTGTACCATTTTCAAGGGTGGGGGGCGTGCAGTAGATGCCCCCTTTATTTTTGTGCTTCTGCCGTTCAAACCGAGCAGCACTGAGTTTGTCATGGCACCTGACGCCAAATCTACTGCTTAGCTGCTACAGACAGAACTATCTTCAAATCACCACTAGGGGGTGTCAATGCTGCAGCTTCGTTCTATGGTTGATCTTTTTCAAAGACAGTTTTTTTTCTCTCTCTCCACATAATCAACTTAACTGATTAGCGTGCTTTCATAGTAATGGTTTTTAATCCGTGTTAATCTTCTGAACAATGACTAGTAAAGGTTCTATGAGGTTGTCCTACTTACTATGGATTTTAAGTTTTTTATCAAGGTGTTAAAACGTACCACAGTTGCCAGTCCTGTGTTTTATGTCTAGCAATTTGTACAGTTTCTTCAGTATAAACACATGCCATGATCTGTGAGAATCTCCTCCAGAACTCTGCATTTCCTCAAGATCTTTTTGTAATATTGCATCATGGCACTGCTCAGAACAACACAGATGGTGCATAACAACACAAGGGAGTACAAGACAACATGGTGCAGAAACAGTGCGATACAAAGCAGGACAAAACTGGATGATACGTGGTCAGTGGTGGATAAAGTGCAGTAACAGCTGTACAGTGCAGCTGCCGTGGAAATGACTGTTACAGGGGATGCAAAAGCTGCAGGTTTGAATTGTTTGGCGAATGAAGCTGTTCATGAATCTGCTAGTCAGTGTTTGTGGATGGTGGTCAGAGTCCTGGATTATAGACTGAACCTTGTTACTGTGGCAGTTAAAGTACAGCTGGTCAATGGAGGGCAGTTCAGTGCGAATGATGTTCTTAACAGACTTCGCAATGTACTGCCTTCCTGTCATGTGGCTCCACCATACCATAGTACTACTGTAAGAACTAGGGATGTAACGATACATTCAACTCACCATTTGATACGATTCACGATTCTGAGTTCACGATACAATTTTCTCATTTTTTGCAGAATGAGCTGCAGACAAATATATTCAAAAATATTCTTATATTTATCTTTCTGAACTGTTGACACTGTTGTGAACAGTGCAACTGAATTTGAATAAAATACTGTTGAAAAAAATCCCAAATCAAAATAAGTAAATAAAAAAAAATAAATCAAATAAATAAGCTAAGGTTTGCATGTGCAGCTTTTTAGCGTGCTTTGCCCTTTTAATAATCTTCACTCAGCTCACGGTGGTGCCAGTGGACCTGTTTGTGTATGTTATCAGTCTATTACAATGTTTGCATGCAGTTTATGTCTTGTCTGTGCTTTTCTCGCTGTTTCCTCCTCGTTTGTGATTACCGGAAAGCTAATATGCTGCCACACCGCCAATTGAAGATCGGGCGGTGCGTCCATCCATCCATTTTCTGAAACCACTTAATCCCAACTGGGATCGCGGGGGAGACCGGAGCCTATCCCGGGAACAAGGGGCGCAGACAGGAACCAAGCCCAGGCAGTCACCTACACACCGCAGGTCGCACACACTCACACAACTACAGGGCCAATTTAGACTCACCAGTCAACCTATCCTGCATGCTTTTGGACCGTGGGAGGAACCTGGAGTCCCCGGCGAAAACGGGGAGAGCATGCGAACTCCACACAGAAAGGGCCCTGGACCGAAGCCAGCACTAACCACTGTGCCGTCCTCAGTTTCAAATTCATTCATCATCTCGCGTTCGCTCAAAACCAAAAACTGACGTACGATGTCGACGTGATACGCAGTGACATCTGACGTCAAACTCACATTGTGAAATCAAATGTAATATTACACCAGTTTTTCTGTTAAAGTACTGTGAAGTACTCCTACAATAGTGATTCATTTTCCACATCAGCCGGTTTAAATCTTCATGCATTTGCACCGATTTTTAACTGATTTGTGATTCATCATTACATGCCAGGGCCAGCAGCTCTGCATGGCTCGACCCTCATAAACATTCTCCACACATGCTGTTCAGGCAGTGGCCACAGAAATTCCCCCAGTGAACTTTATGCTTTCTGTCGGAGAGTATGCTGTGTTCTGGCCTTAAACCCTGCATACTACTTTGCAGACTTTGATCCTCTTAACAACAATTGGCATTTCTGGTGGCTGAATATCCATCCATCCGTCATCCAACTGCATGCTTAAAAGCTGTGAATAATAGTAATAATTCTTAAAATTGCAACTATCTAGAATTTCAGCCTAGTTACTCAGCTAAATTACTATTTAAACCTAGAATAATTTCTATAAGGGGCGGCATGGTGGTGCAGTGGTTAGCACTGTCGCCTCACACCTCTGGGACCCGGGTTCGTGTCTCCGCCTGGGTCACATGTGTGTGGAGTTTGCATGTTCTCCCCATGTCGTTGTGGGGTTTCCTCTGGGTACTCCAGTTTCCCCCCACAGTCCAAAAACATGCTGGGGCTAATTGGAGTTGCTGAATTGCCCGTAGGTGTGTGTGTGTGAGTGGATGGTGTGTGAGTGTGCCCTGCGATGGGCTGGCCCCCCATCCTGGGTTGTTCCCTGCCTCGTGCCCATTGATTCTGGGATAGGCTCCGGACCCCCCGCGACCCAATAGGATAAGCGGTTTGGAAAATGGATGGATGGATAATTTCTATATGTGTGATAGAATCAAAAAATATTTTGTTTTACATATAAATCTTCACAAGGTGTATTACACATGGTATTCCCCAGACACCGCCACCCCAACAGATGCTTTGTTTGTTAAGACAATAGCTCAGAAAGTGGTTGATCGATCTTTTGCAGCTTTTACCAAGGTTTGTACAAGCCAAAATTAAATTTTGAAACGGATCCCTGCCACACCCTGCCCTCCTGAACCTCCCGTTTCCTCCCTAGTGTGGTATAACGTGCCATGCCTGTTCCGCGTTTGTTTTACCTCTCCTTCCTGCCCTTGTGTTACTCATTTCAGGTGCCTCTAGTTTGCTCCCTGCTTAGCCTTGTATAAATGTGCTTCTCAGTCCTGCCTTTAATGTTGCTGCTGCTGTTTGCCTGTGTGTTCTTCCCTGCTTATGATTCCCCCGTGATCCAGTTGTGATCCAGTTGTCTTCATATCATGTATTCACATTCCTCAGCTGAGAGTGAACAAAGTTCTGTGGAAAGTATCTGACTACAGATAGACTTTCACCCAGTTCTCTGCGGGAGCTCTGATTACAGAGTGACTCCCCGACTACTTCTGAAGCCCTTCCTTAAGTATCCAGACCAGGTGATGGCATGTTTCTGAAGACTGACTAATTTCGGTCAATGGTTAATTTTAGGGGCATTGCTGACCTTGGTTCTCAAGTCCCCAGCCAATCAGATCACTTTAGGGGGTGGTTGTAATTCCCTTGTTCTACCATGAGAGAATCTCTCTCAGTTTGGTGGGTTGAGCCGAAGTTTCTGTATTTCTCTTAGGAAAAGCTATACTGCCTTAAATCTGAGAGTATAATACTCCTCGTCTCATGCCTATTCAAACGAGACCAAACATGCGTGTATTTGTCCCTAACATCTATGTGTGCTGAGTTATCCTGTTTATAGTGGAAAAGGTGTCTGTGTCTGGAGGCTGACAGCTGTTGTTGCTGTGGATTGATTGTGGAACTCTGGTCACTCCGGGGGTGAAAGGTCTTGCTTTTTCTGTGCTGCTCCAGTTATTCCTATCCAGTCTCTCAGGAGCCGGCAGGCCTTTGCCTTCCTTAAAAGGGGTGGTTTGACGAGTTGAGTCCAGTCTTGCCTGGGCCAGCGGAGCTCTGAAATAGACTGATGCAGGCTGATCAGAGTTGGGGCCTGCAGGACCTATAAGTTTTATGTCCTTACAGAATGTAAGTGGCATCATACTAAACTAGTGGTGTTCGAACTAGCATGGAAAGAGGCTATGGGTAGCTACAAAAAGGCTCTTAGTGCCGCCAAATCATCTAGTATCTATCAGAACTAATTGAAATAAACAAAAATAATCCTAGATTCCTATTTACTATGGTGTCCAAGCTGACTAATAACCAGACCACTGGTTATTTTCCAGTGACGACTTTATGAAACTTTTTGACCAAAAATATGCTCAATTAAACAGAACATTTTGAATATTGAATATTGGTTAACCAGTCAGAACTGATGTACTTAATTTTATCTTCAAATTCATCTACTTGTATGCTAGACCCTGTTCCATCAAAATTATTCAGCGATGCTCCCAGCATTGATTGAACCGCTACTAGCAATAGTTAAACTAAAACATATAATCATATTACCCCAATTTTATCTTCACTGCACTGGCTGCCAGTTAGATTTCGTGTTGACTACAAAACACTGCTCTTAACCTATAAAGCTGTAAATGGTCTTGCACCGCAGTATGTGAGTGACCTCATTTGCGTTCCGAATCATACACTTAGATGACGAGATGGAGGTATTCTATCCGTACCCAGAATAAAGAACATTACCTTTGGGGGAAGAGCATTTGCTCATAAAGCACCACAGCTATGGAATAAACTTCCTATTAGTGTTCGGAACTCAGACACAATCTCTGCTTTTAAGTCAAGGCTTAAGATGTACCTCTTTCGCCAGTCTTTTGGATAGTTAAATCTTCTTTTCTAAGGTGAATGGGAAATCTGGAGGTTCATAGTTATTTGAGATTGAAGGGGAAAGGGGGGATTGGTGCTGTCGTCCTGCCACTCTCGCCGATCACTTAAGCTGTGGATGGGAGGTGGCTTGACGCCAAAACCTCTGTAAACCCTCATGCCTGTGCTTCCTTCCAGGTCACTCTTTTAGGCAGGCTGTCATAGTTGCTTTAGTCCTGCCGGTTAGGTGTAGGGCAATAACTCTTCTCCATCTTCTCTTTTTCGAGCTGATACCGAGCCGACTACACCGTGTGAACCCGCACCTGGACTCCTGGATATAACTACATGAAACCAACTGGGACTTTATAACTATATGAACTCTAATGAATGTCAATGTAAATGCAGTTTCATGCTCCTTGGTCGCCCAGAGGAGGATGGGGTCCCCTTCTGAGTCTAGGTTCCACTCAAGGTTTCTTCCTGCTAGAGGGAGTTTCCTTGCCACTGTCGCCTCAGGCTTGCTTGGTGGGGTTCTGGCCGGTTAAATGTAAAGTGCTTTGTGACAATGCATGTCGTTAAAAGCGCTATATAAATAAAATTGAATTGAATTGAAGTGCTTCCTCAGATTCATTTTTAAATGTTCTCCAGCTAATTTCCACTATGGCCACGAGTTCTAGTATTTTAAATTAATATTGAAATGGTCATTTGGCTGAACAGCATCCCGACCTGTTAGAATCTTATATACCTGGATCATGTCCCCCCATAGTCTCCTTTGCTTGAGGCTAAACAGATTCAGCTCAGCGAACCTCTCCTCATAAGACATTCCTCTAAGTGCAGGAATCATTCTAGTCATCCTACGTTGCACCTTTTCCAAGGCAGCAATGTCCTTCTGAAGGTATGGTGACCAAACCTGCACACAGTATTCTAGGTGGGATCTTACCAAGGAATTATATAATCGTAGCATCACTTCTCTTGACTTACATCTCTAGGTGTGTGGAGTTTAATCCAACATCCTTTTGCCTTTTTTTAATGCTTCCCCACACTGGCAAGAGTGGGACATGGAAGTATCAACATACACACCGAGATCTTTCTCGTAATCAGCTACCTTTATTTCAGTGGAACCCATAAAATATCTGTACTTTACTATATTTACTATATTTCTGCTCCCTGCATGGATTACCTTATATTTATCTATGTTAAATTTCATCTGCCACGTATGAGCCCAGTCGCTAATTAAATCCAGATCCTGTTGTAGCCTCTCTGGACATGAGACATGATCTAACATCAATCAGAAGATACCACACCAGCAGATAATGATTTCTGGAATAGTAAAGTTAAAGGTTGGCTAATAATACCCCTCATCTCTTTTAAAACTATAGATAAGATGCCATCAGGGCCTTGCGATTTATTTATTTTGAGCTTAGCTAGGCTTTGTACCACATCAGCCTCAGTTATACATATATTGGTCATAGACATCGTTGTATTTGTACTAAATGGTGGTAAGCTATTCTACTGTGAACAGCCATTGTAAAATAATCATTAAACTCATTTATATCAATTTCATTTTCAATTATAAGGCCCTTACTATCCTGCAAATGAGTGATTTTCAGCTTTTAGAGCTCTTTCGGAGTTAAAATATTGGAAGAAACTTTTAACGTCATCCTTATAACTGTTATTAACTAAACCTGTAGACTTAGATACTCCTGCTTTATTTTGAAATCATTAGTTAATTTCCATTTGTGGAAGAAAGCCCTTTTGCTCCTGACTTTATTCTTAATTTTCGTAGTAAACCACCTGTGACATCGCGTGCTGGACGAACAGGCAGGAAGCGAGGAATCAAGGATCCGGGAAACGGAGAGTCGGGAATGAGGGTTTATTGATGAAAACAGGTACCAACAGCGAGAGATTTCAATGACAGGACTGGGGAAACAGACTTGAATGTGGACTAAATACACAGGACTACTCAAACTGACAGAAAACAGCTGGTTACAATCGGGGCAGCACACATGGTTAATGAGGGGGCGTGGCACACACGAGGATCGTACAAGCAGGTCATGACACCAGCTTGGTTGCAGTTTCCTAGATTTAGTTTTTCTGGAAACGGGTATGAAGTTCTTTTGCACTTGCAACAATGTGCTTTTAAAAAATTCCCATGCCTCTTCCACAGTATTGCTATTTAACTCCATCCGATTTACAGTTTCTAGTTTCAGTCTCATACCATTGAATTACCCTTCCTAACATTGTATACTTTTGTTTTGGACTTGGTTGAAGACTCAGGCAGCAGGAGTTGCCCCAACGTTGGTATGTCCTTATCCATAAGGGGGAGTAAACGTTCTGGTTTCCCGACCTTATAGATGAAGGAGTTGGGGGATGTTGCCAGTGACCTGCCGGATTCCAGGCAGAACAGGCCTCGCTATGCCACAGCCCTTCAGAGACTGGGCCTTCCGTGCAGAACCTCTGCATCCAAATTAGACCAGTTGTTTAACAAAACCCTAAAATGGGGTTATTTTTGACATGGAACGGGACTTTGATTCAACAACCCATTACTTAGTTGCGGCAAGTACCCAATATCAAGTATAGCTGCAAAGAATCTGCCAGAGATTTTCAGAGAAGTTCCCCAGATGCATGGACTGGACTAAGGTGCGTCAGATTAAACAGGAGCCTGGTAAATTCTGTGAGCCCCACGCCAAGTGACTGATGGAAACATACTCCAGCTACAGTGAGATGGACCCTCCAGCGGACCGAGAGTGGGATTCCCTCTGGGAGCGACAACTCGTGCAGTTGCTGGTGGATGAGCTGCAAACAGACATCAAGAAGGACTTCCAACCTCACAATCATTTACCAAACCACTTCAGGTAACTTGTAAAGATGTAGGTATTGGAGTATTCACACATTCATTTGCAGTGTCCACCTCCTGTCCGGTAAATTTGGCAGGACAAAATTTGAATAACCTATAGGCCAGACTCATGAATGCGGCTGAACGAGTAAAGGTAGAACAGGTGGCCAATCCTGTTATACAGTCCTAGTAGATTGAGAACCACCTGATTGCAACTGTAGTTGGAATCAAGGGCTGAGCAGCATGGTGGCCTGGGGGACAATTATGAAAACACAGACCCACTGATATCCTTAAAACCCACAATCAAAAGAGGAGTCAGGATGGCCAGTGACATGTGCTGGCTAAATGGGGACAACAAAGAGAGAACAGAACAAGGCAGGGAGGGATTCTGACACAGGTGCCATGCTACTTTGTTTAAATATGCTGTAATGTTTTAGTGCAAGCCTTAGACAATGGAATCTCTGAATGACGCCGCAGTCTGGCTCTTTCTGAAGGTCCTATACTGTAACCGTCCTGAGAAGTTGTTTGCATGCACTTGCTGCCTTGACACTTGTTGATGTGCGTGTGCCCTGCTCGAGCAGTAAAGGGGAGATCACATGCAGAGCTGATTTTCTGTAGTTCCTTAGAATAAAAATAGAATATTCTCTTCAAATAGGAACACATGCTGCGTTTGATTATTTCACTCCAACTCGGACAAAAACGTCACGAAAAACATCACTTCCCATTAGAAACGCCTCTTTTATGACGTTAATGTCTGACAGAATCTTCTTGTCCGAGTTGCCCCTGTGACGTAATTTCAACATGGCGGCTTACACACTCAACATTAATTCTATTTTACAAATCCTTAAAAATGTTTATTTTGTTAAATTTATTATTATCCCATCCATCCATTTTCCAAACTGCTTATCCTACTGGGTCACGGGGGGTCCGGAGCCTATCCCGGAAGCAATGGGCACGAGGCTGGGAACAACCCAGGATGGGGGGCCAGCCCATCGCAGGGCACACTCACACACACCATGCACTCTCACATGCATTCCTACGGGCAATTTAGCAAGTCCAATTAGCCTCAGCATGTTTTTGGACTGTGGGGGGGAACCGGAGTACCCGGAGGAAACCCCACGACGACATGGGGAGAACATGCAAACTCCACACACATGTGACCCAGGCGGAGATTTGAACCTGGGTCCCAGAGGTGTGAGGCAACAGTGCTAACCAGTGCACGACCATACCGCCCATTTATTATTATTATTATTTATAATTATTAGTAATTATTAATGTAATTGCACGTGTTCGATTTAGAGAATACCATATTGTGACCGTAAACAGTATCCTAACATGCAATATCAGATTTTTACCAGACTTGTTAGTGTTTTTGGTTTGTTTGTAGTTTGTTTGCCTCTCGAAAAAAGAATATCGCTATGAATGTACTAAAATACTTTATAAAGCTTTTAATGTGGTTTGACTAGTTCCTGTTTCTTGTTTATTTGTCTGAAATAATAATCTTACTCCATAACTGCTAAAATATAAAGCAACAACACAGCAGCGTATTCATGGAGGCAGCCATGTTTGTTCCGAGTTGTGCTAGCTTGAACGGGAGATTGTTGGATGTGATGTCACCCAATTTGGAATTTCCAAGTTCCGAGAGAAAAACGAACGCACCACAAGACTCTGGCTGGAAATTTCTACAATAGAGCCATTTAGTTATTTCTAGAAAAATATTTAGAGCCAATGACCTGATGTCATTGTAACACAGGTCACTGTCCGTGGTGCTGAATTCTCTACTTGATGGGCTGGTGCTGAATGAATATGACAGCTGGCCAACATGTCTGTGTGCTTCCACTGACTGGCACCCAGACATATAATGACTTTTAACAATGAGGAGGGAAACGTCCAGACAGGAAATTAGTCAACAGTAATTAGTAATCACATATAGTTCTCATTTATCATGATGTAAAATTCAAAAACCTTTTTTTTATTATTAAGGGATAAATGTAATTGAGTTTTAATGTATCCTTTCCGCTCTTAAAATCGCAAATTATTTCTGACTATTAATCTGCACATTTTAATAATTTCATTAATATTACCTAATTGGTTTGTCTTTTTTATTAAATTTTAAAACTAGCTGTACAATTGTTGATGTTGTTGCTGTTCTGAATGTCATTGGCCTGTTGCCTTACGTCTGTCTAAACATGAGTGAGGGGATGGATGCACTATTCTATGGGGGCCTCTGTAGAGAATAAATGATCCTAATTTTATATTGAGAGAGATGGTTAATTCCTTTTTAATCCATACTGCGTTCAGAGCCCCTGTTCTGCCGTTGATCACTGCTGCATATCATCCCCAAACCAATGGCCTGGATGAGAAAACGAATGATGACATAAAATGGTAAGTCTGTTTTTGAGGTTGTTTTAGAACTGTGTGAGACAGGCTCTATTCTTTTAACATTACATCAGGAATTACTGATATTATTGACAATCAATCCCTTAATATACAGTATCTCACAAAAGTGAGTACACCCCACACATTTTTGTAAATATTTTATTATATCTTTTCAAGGGACAACGTTAAAGATATGAAACTCTGATAGAATGTAAAGTAATCAGTGTACAGCTTGTATAATGGTGTAAATTTGATGTCCCCTCAAAATAACTCAACACACAGCCATTAATGTCTGAACTGCTGGCAACAAAAGTGAGATTAAAAATGATTTGTGGCAAGATCGGATCATGTGTGTTGAAGAGTTTCTTATGACTGACAAGTAGTTATTTAAAAACATATCTTGAAACAGCAAATTACATTGTTCTTAATGCTTTTAGAAAATGACTCTTTATAATGATCTGTGAATAATAATAATTTGCTATGAATGTTTTTCCACTTCAGCTTTCCACAATTATTCTTCCCGATGAGAAAAGCTACGGCACGTTTTTTGATGAAAAAAATAAAGTAGTTGAGACAATAAGCAACAACAGCTGAAAACATCTCCTAGTAACAGGAAAAACAGAAGCAGGCATGTGGTAAACGAATACAAAAGAGGTACCAAAACACAGTTTATCATGTTGGAGATGAGGCGCTTCTGTTCAACATGAGGAAGCGGGGACGGAAAGGAGGAAGAACGGAACCGGATTTTACCAGACCTTATGTCATCCAGGCAATATGTGGCAAGCTGGTTACACTGTCTAATTCTGAAGGGGCAACTTTAAAGAACAAATACAATGTAAACCACATACAGAAGGAGCCAAACTGATGTCCCAAGTCAGGAATCACACAAGGTGCCAGAAGAGTATAAGACCAGTAAACCTCCCTCTAGCGCAGAGCTTCTGACAATCGAGAAGGATGCTGACAGTTGAAAAAAAACTCATGTCTGTGTGTTATGAAAGAATATCAATAAATGTTTCCGAAAGGGGATGACTCATTTGGTAATTATTTACGGCTTATGTTATGGCTGCCAATTTACAGTCTTTACTGAAGTCTGACTTCTTTTGAGTCACCTTTAATATAGATTGGACACTCTCTATGCAATGTGCAATACTTACATAGATGGTAAATGTTTACCTGCTTGCACAGATGGATGATTAGGTAATTAGTGTAAGTGTGTGTGTGTGTTCAATCGCATGTATGTCCAAGGTCCATAGTAAATAATATACACTGATCAAGAGATGCCCGAAAGTGGATAAAAGAGGACATTAGTGGGTGTATCACTTAGTGTAACGCGTGCAGGAAAATGAGCAGGACTGCAAGCCATATAATGACCCTTGTCTAGCTCTTAATACAGTATGCATACAGTGATGTATCTACAATGGACAGCTACTATGAGCAGATAGCACAGTACAGGTGCTTATAAGATCTGTATGCTATTTCCATCCATCCATCCATTGTCCAAACCGCTTATCCTACTGGGTCGTGGGGGGTCTGGAGCCTATCCCGGAAGCAATGGGCACGAGGCAGGGAACAACCCAGGATGGGGAGCCAGCCCATCACAGGGCACACTCACACACTATTCACTCATACATGCATACCTACGGGCAATTTAGTAACTCCAGTTAGCCTCAGCATCCATCCATCCATCCATTGTCCAAACCGCTTATCCTACTGGGTCACAGGGGGTCCGGAGTCTATCCCGGAATCAATGGGCACGAGGCAGGGAAGAACCCAGGATGGGGGGCCAGCCCATCACAGCTCACACTCACACACCATTCACTCACACATGCACACCTACGGGCAATTCAGCAACTCCAATTAGCCTCAGCATGTTTTTGGACTGTGGGGGGAAACCGGAGTACCCGGAGGAAACCCCACGACGACACGGGGAGAACATGCAAACTCCACACCCATGTGACCCAGGCAGAGACTCGAACCCGGGTCCCAGAGGTGTGAGGCAACAGTGCTAACCACTGCACCACCATGCCGCCCCCTGTATGCTATTTCATTCTATAAAAAGAAACTTACTGTACTGTACAATAAAGTATTTCACCACTGCTTCTTCCTCAGCTCCCACTGTTTGCTAGCACATGCATCTTTTGATTTCTTAGTGCAATCTGTGCTTTATTTTTTTTTTGTGAAATGTAAGTGCAGTATCTGTTTATTAAGTGCTGTGGTTTAATATGTACATTATTATTTCAGTACTGTGTATACTGTCCTTAATGTCTTGCCTCTCTCGTATAACTTGAGATACGCCCAAATTGACTTGCAACAAGTGGTCCTGGTTCCAAATGCGGAAGGCGATGGATACCTGTATTTTATATGCTGTAGTGTGCTGGGTGTCAGACATTGCAATGCACCTTGCTTTGATCTTGACCTGTTAGATCAGAGGGAGGTAATCTTATCCAGAAAGGGCCACTGTGTATGATGGTTTTCACTGCAACTCTCTGAACAGCGAACCTAACAGTTATCCCAATACCTTGATCTTGCTAGCATATTTAAATGTGTACCTATTCAGGAATAGAGTGGTGAAGGCATTCAGAGGAGGACTGATGATTATCAGAGGGAACAAAGGGGCTGGGTACTTGTCAGTATCCAGTAGAACCACCAGACTCCTACACTGAATGGTTCTGGATGTGGCACAGACGTTAATCCCTCTGTATTAGGGGATCCGTCTCCAGTTTGTACTCTTCTAGTTAATAGGTAGATTATCAGGCAGTTTTTCACCCTAGTCCAGTACTCATTGACAGCCTAATACACCGTGTTTCAGTTTGTCTTGATAGTCAATACATGTCACAGGATGTACATTACTCTGATGGGCAGGCCCTCTTACATATGATGGAAATTGCAATACCTACTTTTGGCCACGAGATGGCAGCAAGAAAATAGAAAAATTATTTTCCCACGGTCTACTAGCAGCTTTTAGATGTTAATTCTTCATAAAAATAATTTGACTTGATCCAATGTATTTTTAATACAAACAATTACCACACAAAGCTGCTAGTTTCCTCCGGTTTCCCCCCACAGTCCAAAAACATGCTGAGGCTAATTGGAGTAGCTAAATTTACCGTAGGTGTGCATGTGTGAGTGAATGGTGTGTGAGTGTGAGCTGTGATGGGCTGGCCCCCCATCCTGGGTTCTTCCCTGCCTCGTGCCCATTGATTCCGGGATAGACTCCGGACCCCCTGTGACCCAGTAGGATAAGCGGTTTGGACAATGGATGGATGGAAATAGCATACAGATTAAGCACCTGTACTGTGCTATCTGCTTATAGTAGCTGTCCATTGTAGATACATCACTGTATGCATACTGTATTAAGAGCTAGATAAGGACAGTGGGTCATTATATGGCTTGCAGTCCTGCTCATTTTCCTGCACCCGTTACACTAAGTGATACACCCACTAATGTCCTCTTTCATCCACTTTCAGGCATCTCTTGATCAGTGTATATTACTTACTATGGACCTTGGACATACATGCGATTGGACACACACACACACACACACACACACTTACACTAATTACCTAATCAACCATCTGTGCAAGCAAGTAAACATGTACCATCTATATAAGTATTGTACATAGCATAGAGAGTGTCCAATCTATATTAAAGGTGACTCGAAAGAAGTCAGACTTTAGTAAAGACTGTAAATTTCTCAGCCATAACATAAGCCGTAAATAATTACCAAATGAGTCATCCCCTTTCGGAAACATTTATTGATATTCTTTCATAACACACAGACATGAGTTTTTTTTCAACTGTCAGCATCCGATCCAAACGGGATTCCCATTTCCTTTCTGTGGGATCCAACAGAACACGGGCTGACCATCAGTCAACATGTCTTCAACCATGCAGGACAGGACCCAGTCCAGGCCAAACCTCACGGTGCTGGTGTTAATAAAAAAAATGTAAGGAACATGCAGCTGCAGCTCACACACAAACACAGTCCACAGCATCCAGAAAAAGGTCAGGCCTTTTTCTTCTTTAGCTGACTCCGCCCAGACCTCGCCCCCTTTCTGGGCGCCTCGCACTATGCCTTTGAACTGGCCCTGCAGCTTGGCCCGTTTCCTGTTTCCCAATGCAAGTCATAAGATTCACCCGTAAATGATATTTTGAATCGGAACGATATTTATTACTATTGTTTAGATTAAATATATAACGGTTTAATGATTGAATATAACTTGATATTGTTGTTTGTGTTGTTTAGTTTGAGGTTCTAGTTTCTGTCTTTATCCGCTTTCGTTTCAGTAGGCAGCTGGTTCATCCCAGGCTCAGGGTCTCTCTGCTCTTCATCAAACCCACACCCCCAGTTTGGGAGCACCCTCTCCCTCTCCTCCCCCCACGGCTGTGACTGTTACTCCTCCTTGAGGAGTAACTGCTCCGCCCCCTATCCCAGCCCCTATACCCACAGGAGTGCATCACCCAGTGAGCCGCCGCCCTGCCTGTCCCCTCACACAAGCACACACTGAAATCATGGTCCTAAGCTCTCTGTGTGGGTCACCACGATAGTACAGCACACCGACGATTACCCTCTGACTGAATCAGAATCAGCTTTATTTGGCCAAGTATGTTCACACATATTGGGAATAGTTAGACATTTAATCAAAATAATTAAGACAAGACATAAACATACAGTTCTGTTGATATGCGACGCATATAACCTCTGCATTCACAGCACTGCTTCAGTTATCGAAGAGCAAATTTCCAAAACTCACTCAGTCCGATAACCTAAAGTAATAAGTCATAATCCTCTTCATACGTTGCAGTAATGGGAATGAAATCTCACTCAGTGTTTATGTAATGGAGCAATGGAATTTCGTGAAATTTCCAAAAGTCCACAGAAATATTTAGAAAAACATTCCTGCAGACTGAGTTTTTGATATTTGCTTTTCAATTAACACAATTTTCTTCAGTCTGAGGTTTAACAGAATTCAGCCATATGCTGTTCAAAAAAAACTACACAGAACAAAAACAGAATGGACTTTACATCTGTCTGAAAGGAAAGTTGACACAGGCTGCAGCAGTGAACAAATCAATCAATGTATTAAAGTTAGGCATTAAGTAACTGGAGGCAGTATATACATAACATGATAACATGCCTTTTCTGTATTGACCATATTAAGGACGCTGTAACACTGCCCACCACATACCTGCTTCATTTATTGTTTTATACTTGCAGCTGCTTATTCAGACAGCTCGTCTACCTGTCTGTCCATGTTGCCCTCCCATGACAACTGGTCCAGCCTACAGGTGCCGTCCCATTCCGGCATGTTACCCATGAGTCATAGCGGCACCTCCGGGAGCAGCTCCAGGTGAGCCCGTGCCTCCCCTCCCCCACCTGTCCCCATGCTGAGTCTCGGGCCCCCGTCTTCCCTCTTGTTCTCGCCTATACCCACATCCTGGCCTGTGTCTGCATCGTCTCACCTCGTTAACAGGACTTTCGCCTTCTTCTGTCCTGATCCATTCAGGCCCATCATTCTGGGACATGCTTTGATTTATTTCGCCATAGTTACTCTTTGTTTTCCTTTGTACTTTGCACTCTACATTAAAATGAATAAAAAATAGGCATTATTTTGATATTGTTTTAGTACAGTGACACTAGTATATTTGTTGTTGTTTCCAGGCAACACTGCATGCTGATTTAACGTCTTTCCTTAATCTCCACCCCATTGCTCACACACAGCCAGTATCCCAGTTTGTGGTCAATGAGCTCCTCCTCACTCACCCCAGTCTCCTAGTCCAGTGGAATGTCCAACAGCTTGGGCTCTCAGTTCCTGCGTGTCATGCCCGGCTCGTCCGCTCCTCCTGTGTGCCACGCCCCCTGATTACCCACGTGTTTTCTCCCGATTTGTACCCAGCTGTATCTAGTTAATTTGCTCAGTCCTGTGTATTTCAGTCCGTGTCTTACCTGAGTCCAGTGTCTGTCATTGATGTTTGTATGCGTGAGATGTTTCCCCGTCCGCGCTTCCTAATTAAACTCCCGTTTTTGCCTGTCCGCTTGCTCCTTGCACGCCTTGCCCGCACGATCGCCTGCCTGCTTGTACCCGATCGTGACACTGCGCAGCTCTACAACTCATTACCCAGGGCTCTCGCACCCGGCCACAGTGCCCCTCTCAGGCTCCCCGCTGTATGACAGCACTGCCCCATCGGAAGTTCATGAAGCCTCACAGTACGACGCCTCTCCCCACGCGCGCTTAGCCACCACCGGGACTCCCATCACTCCTCCTTCCCTGTAGGGCGGCGCACTTCCATTATTATTACAGTTTCTACTGTCACTCTGTTGCTTTTCCTGGTGCTGGACTTTTGACAGATAAATACATTATTTGTTGCATTCAGTGACAAAAGATTGGTCTGTTTAACACCCTCAGTCTCCACCCTATGAGCCCCTTGTTGGCGGCAGAATCAGGAAGATGTCGGAGAAAGCAGAGGTAAAGTGAATAGTCACCTCGACAATAATGTGGAAACCGCTAATGGTGATCATGCCTGTGTGGGTGAAATGGATCACCACAGTATAAGCGGATGATGATTATAGACGATTTTTCCCTTTTTCTTTATGTCTGTTTACCATCTAATAGGCATTTTTTTTCTTTGGGATGCGTCTAGGTCAGATACGACCAAAATATTTTTCTCATTTCAGAAGTGAAAAAAAATATTGCTCTCAGATTCTGTTCAGTTGTAGTTTTTTAAAATAATGTACCTTGATTTGTGTTTGTTTAAAATGCCATTACCTGTTGCTTACTGGGCCGCTGAAAATGTCTGGCCCAGCTAAATTTCTTGGTTTAAAAATCTGGCCCAACTACTTTCCAGACCTGGACTAGCCCTACTGAATCATACACTAATGTTATTCTGTTATGTGGGCTGTTGTGATAGGGAGATTTGCTGGATGCTGCACGACGGGTGGTGTCCCTGCTGCAGAATGCCCTGTCTGAAGCAGCACCTAGAGACAGTGAGGGTTGTTGTTATCACCTTAATATTGTATATACGCAATCTGTTATTTCTTAACTAATATAATTGTAAGGTATTCTTCTAATATATTGTGCACAGCCAACAAAAAAGAGAAAAATGCAAAACCAAAGGAAGGCTTTCTTTTCTCTTAAAAGTCTTTTTTCTAAACCAACTGAGAGTCAGTTAGAGGGGTGTTCATTATCAGTATTGTTGCTGGCATTTCTGAAAATGTGCCAATTTTAGTCAAGTGGCTACTTTTCAAATGCAGTCCCTGGCCAAGATGAAGAAAGTTCATGAAGACTACATGATAATATTAAGCACTGACATAACAAACAACATTTTTTACATGCAAAATATACAGGAAATATACACTGCAACAGGCTAGGATAGACAAATAACCAAATACACTTGCAAGCCTGACCACTTTAGACCCCAGATTAGAAAATTGGTGAATGAGCATATATTTTTTCCAAGTTTTGTTTTGCTTTCAAGTTCTCACAAATAAAAAAAAAAAAAGATTTTCCCACTATAGCCAGATCCAGTTTCTGTGGGGGGCGGGGGGGGGGGGTGACAATTTGTAGTAATAACTATTTCCTGCTGAAAACCACTGGTAAACTATCCACATGTCTCTGAATATCTGTGAGTCCCGAGACCTCCATGACAGATAGATATAAGTTGCTAGTGTTGATCGGCAGGAAATCTTCTCCAAAGCCCCACCACCACCTCACACCAATCCACCCAGGGTTTACTCCAAATAAATTTGCTGGTAATACAAACCGGATCAACTTGTGGTTTGTGTCCACGTGTACTAGAGACAAAGGCCCTGGTACATTCTGCGTACAACACAGCCAAGACTTGACAACCTTTATATGATGCGCATGGAATCAACCCTATGCATGGAGGCTGCAACTCTTCTCCACCGAACCCTGTAGCCCATTGACTGCAGCCTGCATTGACTATCCTGTAGCCTGCATTTGGTAGATCATTCTTGACAGAAGAAACCAAATTGTCAAGTTCCCTAACACAGAGCTCATACTCTTTTATTCTTCTTAAGATTGTTCTTCTTGAAACACCCATCAGTGTGGCTATGCAAGGCACAGGAAGTTGAGTATGGAGCATTTCTTTCAAACATTGTTCTTCAATCAAAATCTTGGGTCGTCTATTGGTGGCAGCGACTTCCTGTGTGACACATGGGGCTGGACGTTCCAGATGTGCCCTCACAAGGTCAAAGAGCTCTTGCAAAGCCAGGGTGATAGCAGGAGGTACTTCAATGTGATTAGACAGGGCCTGCAGAAGATACAGCTCCTGATGACAAAGGAACTCCAGGTAATCCAAATTTAGTGGAGTCGCGCTGAATCCTATTTCTATTTTATGCAGAAGACTTTCGAGAAGGTGGTATCTGAGCTGTTCACAGAACAAATTATAGTTAATGAGGTGTCAAGATCTTGTCTCTGATCCACACACTAGGCCTACCATTCAAAAGTTTTAATTATGAAAATGAAATGTTTTTGTTTTGTGAGGTGCTTGTTCATGTATGATGATGTAGTGGCTGCTCTGTTTGACCGTGGTAAACCTTTTCACAAACAATATAAGTGAAGAAGTATGACATTAGATCTAAGGACCAGAGTATAATAAAGTTAAATAAAATCCATCAAAAACACTTACTCAGTGGAGATTCCAATGTAGTAGGCAGACAACTTTATGGCTTTAATAATGAGTGTATTTAGCAGCTACAAGGACAAAAGATATTATAAACCTCTCCATTTTAATGCTAATTTAATAAACATTAACAGATAGCACTTAAGGTGGTTTCGCCTATAGTCTGCTAACACTAACCCGAGAACTAATATCTGAGGAGCGTTCTTCCCAGGATTTGAATTTATTAAATTGGCTTTGTGATGTTGTATTAAGAAATTTTATTCACAATGCAATTTACCGTACATTGGCCCATTCTTTTATATACGGTAAGACGAAGCGGGAAATTCGAGCGAGCGAGTGCTGTGCAGACGCGAGCGCGTAGAGGGGATGGGTTTTCAGCACTCGAGCACACGCACGCGCGTGGTTCGACTTTTGGCCCTAATTTAACGGCGAGCGAGTGAGTGAGTGCTGTGCAATCGCGAGCGCGTAGAGAGCATGGATTTTCTGTTTTTATGCGCACGACTTTTGGCACTAATTTAACGCCATAGAAATGTGTGTTTAAAAGGGGAGGAGATCGGGTTGCAGCGCTGGTGTGAGCGGTTTCTCCGGGCAGTTCGCTCGAGGCTAACGTGGCTTTGGGAACGTGGTGTACCCGTCACCCATGCCAGGGAAGAAATCAAAACCGAAATGCTAGGAATATGGACTTCATCTTACGTCAAGCGTTTTCCCCTCCATTGACGCCCATAAAGAAAAGGCTTAAAGTCCATATTCCTAGCATTTCGGTTTTGATTTCTTGTCAGGTAAGTCTTTATGGCCAGATACATTCGCGAGAAATTTGGTGATTTGTGGTGACTGTTTTAATACATTAAGTTGCGTTACGCATTTTCACATTAAGCGTTTTAGAATGTCCCGTGGCAGGTATCCCCTTCTATTGCCCTAGGGAGGGTTGTAACCCTCGTCTGTATATTAATAAAGAATAATCCTTCTATTCCTGTCTCATGTATCTGGACCTCCCCAGCAATTTAACGAAATTTGGTGGCAGCGGTTACAAGTGAACCCGTTTAAGTTTAGCGCTCATACTTCCGTCCATATGTTTAAGACCCACCTTGGCTGACTTAGCTGACATGTCCTGATTTCATAATCTTCAAATTTGTAATCTTTTCTCCTTCATCTAACTCCATGTTTTTAACTTCTTGTCATTTTCTTGCCGTTTGACTCATAGAAAATTATCAGACTTAAATGACACGTCAGCCTGTGCAGACAGCGATTTCAATGTTTTAATAAATTGGCCAGCAGGTGGGGGCAGTGCTCAATTTCATTAATGCCATTCAGAAAACTTTCAGGCTTTATGTCTTAATGAACAGCCTAGAAAAGGACAAAGCATTATATTACTGATGCATACAGCAGATCCCCAACTCAGGCTGTGTTGCATATTCTTAACAGTGCTACAGTATGTTCACACAGCCAGTACAAACAAACTTGCAAGATCTAGACCAGGGGTCACCAACCTTTTTAAAACGGAGAGCTACTTCACGGGTACTGAGCCATACGAAGTTTGATATCAGTTTTAAACGCCCTCCTAAACATGTCTAAACTTCATGCATGATAAACATGTTTTAAATGCTTTTTTATATTCAATTTCAAATCTATATAAATGCAAATGTGATAGATTAGAAACAGGACAAAATAAAATTTTAGATGATGTTCGCTGGTGAGTTGTGCTATTTTATAGAACAGGTCCACGGGCAACTCATGTGGTCATTGGGGGCATCCTTGGGGCACCATGTTGGTGACCCCTTATCTAGACCTACCACATCAGGTAGGAAGGTGCCTATTTCTACCAACTATTCAGACCATCAGACCCAAACCATACATTCAGTCATGCACAGGCACTCCACCAGAGGGCTCTACATTCTGTCCTACATCTGCTCACCTGTTAGACCCACACTCAGTCTCCATCCTGATTTCTACCTACTACTCGGACTATCTCACCAAAACCAGTCCTGTGGCCTGTTCTATGAAGCGGGGTTACTGGCTTATTGGGGAAACTTGTCGGATTTCTTGATCGGGACCTTCAACTGCTCTGCCATAGAGAGCATCCTAACATGCTGCCTTACGGTCTGGTATGCGGGCTGCTGGTGGCCTCCTACCGCTCTGCCATAGAGAGCATCCTAACATACGGCCTTACGGTGTGGTATTCGGGCTGCTGGTGGCCTCTATGACTTTTTTTGTAGACAGTCCATCTGTGTGGTGCTGTTTGCACGAATTGTTTTGGGAAATGCACTTACAGTTTTGCAGATGTTAAGGGTGATTCCAGAAATGCATCAAAGCAACTGAGGAACTGCAATGTCACTGTACAGTTACTTATAATGGGCGCCAATGTAATGTGTAGAGTGGCAAATAAACTGATTCACCATTTACTCTCATGTACATCACTTAAAATGCTTGTTTTAAATGCAAATGTGTGAATGTAAATCTAAGCAGTAAAGCTACAATTTACATTCTGTTTGCATGGTGGAAAGAACATTTAATCTGCCTTTTAAGTGTGATTAGAAGATCTAATGCCTGTGTGCTTGTAATAAGATGGTCGCTGGTTCAAACCCAGCCACAGCACATCTCTGCGTCCTTGAGCGAGGCCCTTAACCCCCAGCTCACTGGGCATCACTATGGGTGGCTGCCCTTCGCAGACAACTTACTCTGTTTACTCTAAAAAAAAGAGAGCAAGTTGAGAGAGAAGTTAAGACAATTTCTCCACAGGGACCAATAAAGTATCAATTATTATTACTGTATGAGAGACTGTCTAATATCAGATAGATAACAGACTCATACTGTGCTGAGCTTGTCTGAGAGAGATGATTAGCAAATGCTCTCCCACAGTATCTCAGCACTCTGTACAAAGAACTTTATATGCTCAGTATCTGCTCCTGTTTATCTAATTGTTCTCATTTTAACTGGATGTTAAGGAGTAAATTAATAAACGTCATGTAAGTGCACATTAAAATGCTTTTTCACTGTTACTTAAGTTCCCATGTGAACAGCCAATCAGATCAGCCTGATGTGTGTCTCTCTGTTTCCTCTCTGTTTCCTGCCCTTTCATCCCGACCACGACCATGATCTCTCACTTAGCAGCAGAGCAGTTTATTCTAAACAGTGGAAGCACAAAAATGTTCAGACTCTTTGGTCTTCTCATTTTCATTAGTAAGGCCCTATAATATAAATTATTTTGGGATTTTAATATTTTCATTTATCTGTATGATGTGATCAGTGGAATTTGGCCATTTAATCTGCATCATAGTTAATAGTTATTTAGATTACTATTATATGTCTTATTTGATTATGATTTTTTTTGTTTTTCTGTTTTTGCAGACACTGCACTGACTACAGATGTTGTTCAGCCCAGTCACCTGATGAGGGTTCAGCTTGGAGACAGTGTGACCCTGACATGCTTCTGTCAAGGAGAAACAACTTTTGTTACTTTGTTTAAGCAAGCTGTTGGTCGGAAGCCCCAGCCCATGGCGAAAGCACTTCTCTACGTACCTGGTGAATTTTACAAGGAATATAAAAGCATAAAACGTTACTCCTTACTGAATGCAGAGGGGAGTTTTAACCTCACTATTTCTAACGTGGAGCCGTCAGATTCTGCAGTGTATTATTGTGCTGCTGTGTTTCTTCATGAGGTCACCTTCGGGAATGGAACCTTTGTCATAATCACAGGTAAATGAGATTCCAACTATTTTCATATTTGCTTTATATAATGTCAGTAAGATTATTCCCTGCAAAATAATTTTGACAGTTTAGTTGTTTGTCAATATAAAATTAGCAAAGATACCTTATTGTCTGCTTTGTTCCATAAATGTTTTTCTAAACATCAAACAAAAATCATTCATTATTATTATTATTATTATTATTATACAATTTGTTGCATTTTGCTTGCTGTCAGCCAAAAGCCTAACCTTCTCTTTATACAGATGTTAATGTTACACATTGCAGCCTCTTTAAAACAAATAACATAAAAAAATGTTTGAGTTGTTATATACAGTATAGGACTGTGCAAAAATCTTAAGCAACAAAAGAAAATTATTTTTGACGTTATTTATCTGAGCAGTCAGTGTGTATTCACTCTGAAAAAAAAAATGCATGATTTAACATATGAACTAGGGATGTGCACCATTCAGAACTGATTTGAGAATGAAATTCTCAAATACGTATCCTAAAATTCAGGATTTTGAATACATATATGAACTTGAATTTCAGTTCATTTTGTTAATCTGAATTACATTTGAATTGTGGTTGAAAACAGGTTGTGGCATTGAAATTTATATTTGAATTTAAAGAAGAAGAACGAAAAAGGGTTTGGATTCAAATTCAAGTTCATATACGTACTGTAGGTGTAGCTTTTAACTAAAATATGAACTTTAATTTAAATATGAATTATACATAAACACATTAACATTGTTATACATCATTGTTATAAAAATGTCGTTTTGTAAAGAATGAAATAATGCAACATTTGAAGTGTCACCTAAAATAATAATTATACTGTCATTTTGTGCACCATGGTGGATCTGCTCATAGGAAGAGCTGAGTGTCTCTCCTTAAAAGTCAGTGTTGGCTGCAGTGACGGCAGTTTCTAACCTAAGAAACGTCCCAAACACTTTTCCTGCATCAAAAGTCAAACTAGTCCCTATTCCTGCCATGAAAGGTTCACATAATGTCACCGATACCTGAACCAAGCATGTTTATCAGAGGATGCCAACCCTTTGGCTGCAGCTTTCTCTGCACACGCTGAGAGAGTCTTCAGTGTAGCAGGAAAAGATTTCAGGCCAGAAGATTGCAAATTAAATCATGAAACCTTTGAAGATATTATGCTGAATAAATGTAATAATAATGAAAAATTAGCAATGTGTATTGGAATAAAGCATAATTGTATTTGCCATGACGTTTTGCTTTTCGCTGTAGTGCTATGGTTGAACGGAAAAACTTACTTTTGTGTGCATAAGAAAATAAATAGGAGGAACTACGAAACCAAGTAATTCCTTTTACTATGTATACTTTTTCTTTAATGTTAAAAGATAGACAAACTAGTAATGGGCAAACAGCTCTTCGGCTCTTGAATTAAATTATGCAGGTACTACAGCAAAATGCTCAAAAATACCAAAACACATCAAGAGCTAAATATGCAAAAACAATAAATACCTTCCTGTGGAAAAGGGGCAACATAAACCAAATGTAAAGTCACGAAAATCATGAAAATATAAAGTACACTTTACACACTTCATTTCTTTGAATTGAAATTAATTATATTCATCTACCTTCATACATTAATACAAGACATTATATGATTATAATGTTTGTTATTATCATATAATTTTTATTTAGGTATTATGTAGGTGCAGTTAATGTATAGTGTTACCTGATATATACTAATAAGCAGTAATACAATAAAAAGAGAGAAGAATGTCAGCTGTTCTCCAAGAAGTTACTGATTTCTTGGATGGCTAGAAGAACATCGATTCAGTTCCCAAAAATCTGTAAGAACAATTTTTGAGGATCTGTATTTTCCATTGTTATTCTCAAAGGGCTGTCATCATGACTATTTTGCTTTTCAGGTAAAGACTCCAACAGCAGGACTGTGGTACAGCAGCCTGTGTCTGACACATTGCAGCCAGGAGACTCTGTGAGCCTGCAGTGTACGATAGAGACTGGGAGCTGTGCAGGAGAACACAGTGTTTACTGGTTCAGACATGGATCAGGAGAATCCCTTCCTGGAGTCATTTACAGCCATGGAAACAGCAGTGATGAGTGTGAGAAGAGCCCTGAGGCTGGATCTCCTACACGGAGCTGCGTCTACAGCCTCCCCAAGGGGAACCTCAGCCTCTCCGATGCTGGGACTTACTACTGCGCTGTGGCCATGTGTGGGGAGATGCTGTTTGGGAACGGCACATAGCTGGATATAGATGGTAACACCCAGTGTGGGGAGATGCTGTTTGGGAACGGCACACAGCTGGATATAGATGGTAGCACCCAGTGTGGAGAGTATATCTGCTTCAAAGTTTTATTTAGCTTATTCTGCTATTAAGACATTTATTTCTTTTTTTAATGTAATGAATTTTCTAATTTAAGTGCTTAAATTAAATTACACAGATGTTAATTTAATAATTATCCATCCATCCATCCATTTTCCAAACCGCTTATCCTATTGGGTCGCGGGGGGTCCGGAGCCTAATTTAATAATTATTTCAAATATTAATATCCATCCATCCATCCATTTTCCAAACCGCTTATCCTATTGGGTCGCGGGGGGTCCGGAGCCTAATTTAATAATTATTTCAAATATTAATATAAATTGTTAAAATGCAAAATACTAGAAGTTCATGTTAAAAATGGACTATTTACAAAACAACTGCTGTAATGTGTTATCGATTTGATCTTTAACTAATGTAATGTAAGCAAATGGGAAATGTGTCTCTATATCATTATGCTGAAATCTATCTCTTTGTTACAGGCTTTCAGAAGCTGCTGGATCCTCTTCACTCTGGCTTGCTGATAGTTTTATCTTGCAGCATTATTCTGAACGTTGCTCTCATTTGTATAAGATGTAAACTGACCTGTACACACTGTGCAGGTACGCTGCCCGGCTTTATGCACTCAGAAGGACAAAATGTAGATTTTAACAAATTATAGAAATATAAAATTGTTTTATGATAGATAACATTTTCATATTAAAACCACTCTTGCAGGTAATACAGTTTTAAAATCCATTATTAAATCTCACCTTATTTATATAAACCTTTTTGTACTGTAAGATTTACATTTTTGTATTATATCTTTCATATTTTGCAAAATCTATTGAAATATACATGTTGCAATAAGTTGCATATCAATAACTTTTATTACCAAGATCTCCTTTATAGCAATTTTATTATATATGATATATGAGAACAAATGACACGTATCCAAACATGCACACTTAAATTGACAGAAGTCATTTTTACTTTCATTTTTGAGACAAAAAGGATGTTGATTGCTTGAAAATTCGGAATGTTATCTGACCACGGTATGATACCGTGCGAAATTAAATAATATATTGATGTGTTATATATTTTAAACAGATGAAAAGAACAGTGATATATCAAAAGTGGAATGGTCACGCAAGCAAGTATGTAATAAATATTTCAAATTACAAATCGTCAGTAAAACAAATGAACCTCAGACTGATTTCCATCCTGGGATCAGCATTTTAAGTGCTATTTGTGAAAATAGGTAATAGCAAACCGATTTGATCCATCCAATTCTGCCATCTTTGTCTCCACAGTGCCATGACGAGGACACACTGAATTACGCTGCCCTGAACCTTAAGAAGCCAAAACCCAGGAGACAGAAGAAAGACGGGAATAATGACACTCTGTATTCTGACCTCCGCTACAGAGATTATGAATAAAGATGCTTCTCATTCATGTCAGTCACACAGAGTGTTCAGGGTGTAGCTTTAATAATGTTCAGAGGAGGGCAGGGGAGCCAGTGCTTCTGAGACTGAATCACGGGATTTTACGGAGCACCGGTGCTGAGTTTGGTGTCAGTGTGTTTGGGGCGCATTTTTACTGGAAGTGCAAATGTTCAAGCCAGACTGGGGGCTGAGGGAGGGGGAGAGGGGAGCCACAGAGATTATTTCTTCATGGCATGGGGGGGAATAAGCGGCTTTAATGTTGTGGAAAGGCTGAGTTGCTGCAATCAGTTCTTTGATGTCACACATGCTTACTTGTCTCCCTTGTGTACCATGCTGAATGGTTTGGGGCAAACGCACAGGGACTGATCGATTATATTAAACAGATGAAAGAAACTGAATGAAAATTTCAAGTGTTCTTAAATTACGTTTTTCATTTAATTGTGTGTTCTGGATGTATTTTTGAGTATATACATGTACCTGTATATGTACCTGTATATATACCTGTGTCGTTAATAACGATGTGGATAATTAAGAAAGAGGAGTTTTGTTTCTTGCTCCCTGTCTTGTTACTTGGCTCACAAACATACACACACATAGACACACACACAAACATACACAGACACACAAACACACACACACATAGACACACACACACACAAACACACATGCACACATGCACACACACACACTGCTACGGCTCTGTAAGAACACTACCATGCTCTTTTGTGTGAGTGGGGTGGGGGGTGTTAAATAAGATGAAAATGACAATGGCTGTACTTTTGTTATGTCAGTTGTGTTTCTATAGTCATTGTATCATATTCCACAAGCTTTTTATTCTACAAGATGTACAAGCCAGTCAGTGTATTCAGTGGGGTGTTCAGGAGTCATTAGGTTCTGAAAAATGTCTTGCATTTAAAACATAATGTACTTTTGAATACTTAAGTATTTTTAGATGCAAATACTCCAGTACTTTAACTGAAGTAAAAAATTAACTGAAAAACTTTGAGTATTATTTGACGAGGAGTATCTATACTTAACTCAAGTAGTGAAGTTGTGTACTTTGTCCACCTCTGTCCAAAAGTGACATACAGCTGTAAGCTGTTTGGGTTTGTTTGTCTGCTGAGTGCTTCTCTGCAGTGCTGCAGATGTTTCCACTGGTTAGATGCAGCTCAGGAAGACTGACCCACTGACTGCACTGTGCTGGACTCACTTTGCAAAGAGTAAAAACCACACAGACAGAACAATATCTGCTTCTTGTAAGACCCTGTTTCCTCTCTACCTCACCCAGGTCACGCTTTCAAGTATTCAGCCTAAGTTATTTTATCCAAACAAGCCACCATTATTATTCATGCAGCTGGACATTTGACTGGAGCACATGATTGCTACATATCACTACTGTACATGGAACGGAATGTACAGTTTTCACAACAGAACTTTAGAAAAGCAAAATTCTCATCAGTCCACATCTCTAACCACCACACATCCTAGGGCTCCCATTTATAATGGTACATTTTTGTTTTATTCACATTCTTTTTCATCACACAGATAAACACCATCCATTAATCTTACAGCATGTATCCTGGTCAGGGTGATGGGGACGACACCACCTATATCGAGTGTGATTTAAGGCCAAGACCTTAAAAGGGAGAGTCAAGACTGAGGCTTGTTACAAGAGCAGTGGGGCACAAAACAACAAACAACATCATTATGAATGTAAAAGAAATGGATGTATATATAAATATAGGGTAATAATAGAAACAAAAAATAAGAATATATTACATACAGAGGAATATTATAGGAATATTAAAATTAACTTATACACAATCCTTAACTTATACACAATCCTATTGCATGTAACATTATTGCTCATGTGCCAGATATTAGCCTCCCAAAGGAAGCTGCCACACAGGGCATAATGCACTGGCTCAATGCAACACTGCACATCAGTGAATAAGGAGGAACAATATTGCAGATCAGCAGCAGATAGAAACTGTATCAGAAGACAGTGAACAGGGGAAAAGTTCAATGAGCAGAGTGCAGATTATAAAGCCTGACTGCTGTGGGGCCCAATGACCTGCGGTACCGTTCTGTCACACGCCGGGTGTCTGAGTCTCTTACTGAAGGAGCTGCCCTTACGGGCCTCCATAGTCTGCTGGGGGGGTGAGAGGTGTCACATAAAATTGATGACAGCCTTGTTATCAGCCTGCTCTCATCCATCTACTCTACAGTGCCAAGGGACGCTCCTCCCTGATGATGAGAGGAGTCTAAGCATGTGGACATTTGGGATAATGTGAGTTCAGAACTGGATGGTCAGCTGTACGACTTCCAGTCTGTAGGCAGACTCATCACCTTCAGTTATGATGGCAAACACAGTAGTATCACCTGCAAAATTCAGGATCTTCACTGGAGCAGCAGTGATTTGTGTAGAAATTGAAGAGAAGAGGGAGAGCACAGAGCCTGGAGGAGCTCAGTGCTGAGGGTCAGCGTGTCTGATGTGTGCTGTAAGCATACAGATGTCCTGCATTTGTGGAACATTTTGTTTGTGCTGCTGTTTATATGTGTTGTTGACGCTGCAGTCAGTAATTTTCCACTAGCAGTCTCACCTCTGCATTTTACAGGAAGACTGACCGACTGAGAGCAGGGTGTTTGTGTCTCTCTTCTCAGTGAGCGAAAACCACACAACCATCAGGTCCTCAGCTCAGGCCCACTGCTTCACTAGAAAAACCACAAAGGGTATTTTTATCTAAAAGTGGGTGAGCAAGTGAGATGTTATTGACAGCATGAATTTGTCTACTAACATTTTAAATTCAAACCTAAAAAGCAGTATGTCCAGGATGTCAGTAATTACATTTAGTCAGTATGAACAATTTGGGTGCAATAATATAGAATAATGTAGAATTTTGCATAATTCAGTTAATACCAGTAAGATACCGATCATTAACACTATAAGGTCATGTTGCTGAATCTCATTGTTAAAGTTAAATGAATCTACGCATTTTTATACACACAAGACTGTGCTTAGTTCATCTTTCAGTCAAAATCACACAGTGAGGCAAATCTGACCATCTTAATTGTTTTTGCTTGTGTGGAATGGCATCCCATGCAGGCCTGTGCTCTGTGCTTCCTGGGACAGGTCCCACCCTCTCCAGACCCCGATGAGAATTAGTAGTCGCTGGATAAAAGATTGACAAAAGATAAAAATACAAAAGTCATTCTTGCTGTCTAACCTCTGATTACTGCATGACATTTCTGATTTCTGATAACTGATAAGTAGAAAATATGTTTAGTCTCTTGCTTGGTGGTAAGAAAAAAGGAGAACCACAAAGAGCACAGTCATTTTCAAGGTTATTTCTCACTGGTCAGTGTGAAAGGCTGCGTCATTAATATAACGCCGGGCTCAGCACAGTGACTGCACCTGCGCTGCACTGTAGAACACAAGCCAGGCTGCAGACCATCAGCCCTGAAAGTTAAAACAGGACTCGTATGTGTGTCATGTGGTGTTTAATAAAAATTTACAGGACAGAACATAGTGGATTCAGTTTCCTTTGCTCTTACACTCCCAGTCCAAAGTGTGGCCACGACTGCTGTCAATGCATCTGTCTCTTTTTTCACCTTAATTTTTCACCTGTGTTATTCACCTTAATATCAAAAGGCTCCAAAGCAGTACAGTAATGCAGAACAAATATTGTAACTAACAAGGAAGTGGGGAGGTAATGGACAGAAGTGTTGGTTTTTGGTAACTCCACTCCTCTGACCTCCACTGTAATTTTAGGTTCCTTGGAACAATATTGTAAACCAGTCATCACACATCACACACATAAAGTCGACACCAACCTTAAGTTTGACACTCAGATAAGGTTAGTTGTCAAGTCAAGCTTTTTACAATTGAGGCAGTTGGCCAAAATAAAGCCAATTCTTTCTAGGCAGCACTTTGAGACAGTAATCCACTCTTTTGTCACTACTAGTTTGGACCACTGTAACGCCCTCTATGTTGGGGTTAGAGGCTCCACTATTGTTCACCTCCAGAAGGTTCAAAATGCTGCCGCACATGGAAATATGAGCATGTCTCCCCCATTTTAGCCTCACTCCACTGGCTGCCCGTACATTTTAGGATTCATTTTAAAATTCTGTTATTTGCTTTTAAAGCCCTCAGTGGTCTTGCTCCATCTGACCTCTGTGAGCTGCTTCACCCTTACACCCCCACCCGCTCTCTCAGGTCAGCTGATCAGCTGTTCCTGACGGTTCCTAAGACTCAGCGTGAGCTTAGAGGGGATCGAGCCTTTGCAGTCGCAGCTCCTAAAATGTGGAATGACTTGCCTTTTCACATTAGAGAGGAATCCCCTCTGTCCGTTTTTAAATCTCTTCTAATCTCTTCTCCTTCACCTTTGACACATTGTGAGATGTTAATTTTAATAGTAAATCTTATTTTAATCTTAGCCTTTTCTTTATTAATTAATTGATTTTTTTAAATTTTTATTAATGGCCTTTTACTCACATTGAATGTTTTGGTTTTTATTAAATTTCTTTTACTTCGTTTTTAAGTGTGTGAATGTTTTTATTTATTCCTTTGTGCAGCACTTTGGTCCATAAGGTTGTTTAAAGTGCTTTTCAAATAAAGAGCTGGATTGGATTACATTGGAAGATGGCTCAACAAATCTCTTTCACAGAATGTAAAATTCGACAGAGGGCGCAAGGTGACATTCTGTCAGGGGCCCAGAATTTTTAGCTACACCTCTGTGTTACTGTGTTTTTTTTGTTCTAGCCATCAATAACTCTGGAGTTGCTATATCGCCACCTGGTGGTGAAAAGATCAGACAAAAATATGTACACATGTTACCAACAGTTTGAAATTGAAGTGCAGAGTTAACAGGTTTAATTAATCGTCCCCACGGATGCCAGTCATGAAATTTGAGAATTGCAAATTAAAACACAGGAAAAAATCAGGAACACTACAAGATAAAATATTTAGCAAACACTCAATGTGCATCCAGGGTGACAAGGGACAACTGGAGGATGATATGACAATCTGACAGTGACATTCACAGCACTTTATATGTTGCCAAAAACAGAAAAGGGGATTAAAATCAAGAATCAGAAATCATGTATGAGGGTGGGGCTGCTTGGTGGTGCAGTGATTAGCACTGTTACCTCCCACCACTGGGACTCAGGTTCGAGTCTCCGCCTGGGTCACATGTGTGGGGAGTTTGCATGTTCTCTCTTGCTAAATTGGCCGTAGGAGTGCATGTGTGTGTGAATGGTGTGTGAATGTGCCTTGCAATGAGCTGCCCCCCCGTCCTGGGTTGTTCCCTGCCTCGTGCACAGATCCTGCCAGGATAGGCTCTGGACCCCCCGCGACCCAGTAGCATAAGCGGTTTAGACAATGGATGGATGTATGAGGGTGAGTCACAATGACGACAGCTGCTCTGTTGACTTGGTCCCAGGAGTCGTCAGCGTTGGTCTGCCGGGGCCCCCGTCCTGTCTGTGGAAGCACCCGTCTTGTTGGCTGTTCTCTCTGCCTGGGCCCCCTCTCCTGCTGCCTCACGTTTGGGTTGAAGTGGCTCCCCAGTGCTTCTGTAAAGCTCTTTGTGTATCTTAGAAAAGGGCTGTATAAATGTAACATTCATTCATTTATTCAAGGTCCCAGCCAGAAGAGTGCAGTACTACACTGTCCCCCACAGCCTGAATCAGCTGGATGTTATAGGATTAAGACACTTCCTGCATTAGGCCATTTACCCTCAGTGTATTTCCATACCCTGACAGGATGGATGACAATACTATGGCCCTAATTTTCAATACACAGTTTTCACAGGAGTCTCACCCTCATCCACATTCTCTGCATTCCTTATCTCATGCTTCTTTGCCACCCGCATCTCCTCTGCCTGCTTTGTCTCATTTTCCCACAATTGAAACACCGTCCAATTTGTCTCTGTTTTAGTTCTACCACATTAGTCCCTGAGCAACCAGTCTGATCCCGTTCCTCTAATTTCAGACGCATCTGGCTTATCTGATTGGGACTGAAGCTGCTGTTACTAGGAAAACCACATTCGTCCCACTGGGGCAGGTCTGACACCGCGTCCTTCCCATATGTCTCCCATAATTGTTGTACAGAATTTCAGCTGGAGTTCTTTCCCAGAAGCAAGTAATTTCACTTTAGCACCTGTTCAGTAAAAGTCAAGTAGGTCTTTAATGTTATTTTTAACTTTACACAGTTGAGTATAGTACAGTTACAAAAGAAACTGTTTCCCTCGGACCAAGGTGCTACTTAAATTAACAGAAGACTAACACATACCAACCTAGCAACATACTGTATGGTGCATAATGAGCAAAAACTGTGCAAACATTGCAGGACAGTGCAAAAAGAGAGGACAACTGACACCAACGAGCACAAACAGCACAGTAAACCCAGTACTGAGAAGGCGCAGTTTGGTTGTCCAATGAGGTAGCAATAAAAATAAATAAAAGTAACTGTAAACATGGCGACAATAAGATAAAAAATAGTAGTTAAATAATAAAGTGTGTTAATGAGTGTATGTGTGTGTGGTATCAGATTAGTCCCTGAGAGTTCAGTAGTCTGACGGCATGGGGGATAAAGCTGTTTGAGTCTGGCTGTAAAGGCCCGAATGCTCCGGGACCTATTTCCAGAAGGCAGGAGGGTGAAACGATAATGTGAGGGGTGGGTGGGGTCATCCACAATGGTGGTGGCTTTGCGGATGCAGTGTGTGGTGTGAATATCTGTGATGGAGGGGAGAGATATGTTAGGGTTATCTTCTTCTGAAGATGCGCTGGAAACAAACCAGTCTCTGAACACAGAACAACGCAGACAGCTGTGATGACGTTTTACTTGCTGCAAGGTGTAGGGAATCCACTTGCAGAGTCTCCGCAGTTTCAGCAAAATGATGGTTTATTGAACAGCAAAAATAATACAATGTAATACAGTGTAGAGACACACCGGGTACTGAAAGGCAGCTCAGATACAAATTGAAGACAGTTCTTCACCCCCCTTTATACCCAAAAAGGCCCTCCCCACCAAGGTGTTGTGTGTAGGTGTTGTGAGTGAATTTACATATAAAGAGTGACCCCCTGGAGTGTGAGGATCCTGAGACAGGGACGGGACAGGACAGGGTGGAGACTTTTATGATCATTGTAATTCAATTCTTATCACCTTATCTTATCCTTATCACCATAGTGGTGCCAACTGGAACCCCCATTCTCTCCCTGGCTTCCCCCATGATCATAAATTCCTAACATTGTCTGCATTCAAATGATCAACCAAGAACCTTGGGACATTTTTACCACTTTTCCTTACAAAGGGAAGCCCGGTCCTGACCTCGAGGTGTCAGCCTCTCAGTCGAACTCAGCCAACTTCGAAAGAGTAACTCCCCTCGCAGTGTCTTTTATTGAGGTACACAAACAGGATATGCAACTGACATTGAACATTGTTTGTCACCATATATGGGGTGGAAATATTCAAGCGACAGTTCTTGAGACGTGTTATTGCTCAATTAAGATCAAGCTGCGGCAGGGTGTTGTTTCTAAGCGTCTAGCAAAATGATGATAAAAAAAGTACATATTTCTCTAACACGATACTCCCAATGATTTTCTCACCTGTCATCACTATCTGTTGTAGGGACTTGTGATCTGAGGCGACACAGTTCTCAAAGCAGACCGTGATGCAGCTGCTCAGGGTGCTTTCAACAGTTCCCCAATAGAGTGTGAGAATGGGAGATGGGCTTTTCTGAGCTTCCGTGGAGAGTAGAGGTGCTGCTGTGCTTTCCTTACTATGGAGCTGATGTTGAAGGACCTGGTGAGATTCTCCGCCAGATGGACAACAAGGAATCTGGTACTCTCTACGATCTCCACAGATGAGCCATCGATGTGCAGCAGAGAGTGGTCACTCTGTGTTTTGTGTTCTTCTAACGTCAACAACCATCTCTTTGGTCAACATTCAGAGACAGGTTGTTGGCTCTGCAGCAGTCCGATAGTCATCACACTTCCTCTTTGTATGCTGAGTCACCGTTTTTATTGATGAGACCCACAACAGTCTTGTCATCTGCCTGATGTTGATGATGGAATTCGAAATGTGCATTGCTGCTCAGTTGTGAGTCATCGGAGTTAACAGCAGTGGGCTGAGCATAAAGTCCTGGGTTCCTGCTACAGCGTCTGAGCAGTTGCCTTCGTCGCCCATAGCTCCTGCGCAGCCCGAGCAGCCGCCTCCGCTGCCCCCTGCGGCCCCAGAGCCCGAGCAGCCGCCGCCTGCTTTGCCCGTAGCTCCTGAGCAGCCGCCTCCGCTGCCCCCTGCGGCCCCAGAGCCCACGCCCGAGGCGCTCCCTCCGCCTCAAATGACTGTGCCCCCTGGGGCTCTTGTTCCTGGCCCCACTCCTGTCCCTGACCCAGCTCCAGACTTTCCTGCCCTAGTCCCCGAGGAGGTCCCGGACAGTCTGACCACCGTGTGTGCCACGCCCCCTGATTATCCACGTGTGCTTCCCTGATCGTACCCAGCTGTGTCCGATTATTTTCAATCAGTCCTGTCTATTTGAGTTCATGTCTTACTAGAGTTCAGTGTCCGTCATTGAAGTCCGTCTGCGTGAGATGTTTCCTGCACCCCGTGTTCCTAATAAATCCCCGTATCCTGCCTGCCTTGCCTGTTTCCTGCCCGTCCGCCGCTCCCGTTAAATGGCGATCGTGACACAAGGCACACGCACATCAAGTACCAATGCAGCAAATACAGATGAACAATTTAGGAGGAATACTAGTCAAAGGAAGGAAGAAAAGCAGCCCACCCTATCTCATGGTCACGGACACAAACATCAGGGAGTGTTATGAAGAAGACATCACACTTAACACCATTGGTTTTATGCAGTGAATTACACCAGAGAGAGTTTTTACATTCTAGCTGTGTTACGTAACATTCCTCAGCCTTCAGGTTTTTTCCACACAATGCACGACATGCAGGGGTGCCAAACAAAACAGCGGAACTGCAGTGTAGCCAATTATTTGTTTCAGTAGTTTTAAGAAAACTAGAACATAAAATGTTTGTTTTACTTAGTCCACAAAAGAGTTTTTACCTATCTTAGTGTATTTTACATCACATACACTCTCGGTCCGTTGTGGAGTCCATCCCACTGTAGTTGGAGAATGCTGCCATCAGTCGCTTGGTGTAGCACTCGCAGGATTTACCAGGCTCCTGTTTAAACTGATGCATCATGCCCCAGTCCATGCGCAGGAGGACCAGTCTCTGAAGGGCTGTCGCATGGTGAGGCCTGTTCTGCCTGGGGTCCAGCAGGTCACTGGCAATGTCCTTCAACTCACAGTGGGCTTGCGTTCATAGTGGGGTACCGCAGGGTTCGATTTTAGGACCACTATTGTTCCTAATTTACATAAATGATATGGATACCAATATATACAGTAAACTGGTGAAATTTGCAGATGACACCAAGGTGGGTGGTGTAGCAGATACTGAATTAGTGGCTCAGCAGCTACAGCGGGATCTTGATTTAATTAGTGACTGGGCCGATACCTGGCAGATGAAATTTAACGTCGATAAATATAAGGTACTCCATCTAGGGAGCAGAAATATAAAGTACAGGTATTTCATGGGTGTCACTGAAATAAAGGTAGCTGATCATGAGAAAGACCTTGGTGTGTATGTTGATGCTTCCATGTCCCATTCTCGCCAGTGTGGGGAAGCAATAAAAAAGGCCAATAGGATGTTGGGGTATATCTCCAGGTGTGTGGAGTTTAAGTCAAGGGAGGTAATGCTAAGATTATACAATTCCTTGGTGAGACCTCACCTAGAATATTGTGTGCAGGTTTGGTCACCATATCTTAAAAAGGACATTGTGGCCTTAGAAAAGGTGCAGCGTAGGGCCACAAAAATGATTCCTGGTCTTAGAGGAATGTCATACGAGGAACGGTTACTTGAGCTAAATCTGTTCAGTCTCAAGCAAAGGAGATTGAGGGGGGACATGATCCAGGTATATAAGATTCTAACAGGTTTGGATGCTGTTCAACCAAATAGTTACTTCAGCATTAGTTTAAATACACGAACTCGTGGCCATAGGTGGAAATTAGCGGGAGAACATTTCAAGCTGGATTTAAGGAAGCACTTCTTTACGCAGCGTGTAGAGTATGGAATAGTCTTCCTGATAATGTAGTGCAAGCTGAATCCTTGGGTTCCTTTAAATCAGAGCTAGATAAGATTTTAACGACTCTGAGCTATTAGTTTAGTTCTCCCCAAGCGAGCTTGATGGGCCGAATGGCCTCGTCTCGTTTGTATAGTTCTTATGTTCTTATGTTCAACTCCTTCATCTACAGTGTCAGATGAGCAAACCTTATCTCCCCCTTGAGGATTTGGACATACCAACATAGGGGCAAGAATTTCTGCTACCTCGTCCTGCTGCCTGAGTGTTTCGCCACGGCACTTCTTCACCGAGAAGGAGGTAGAGTCGGGTGCTGAATGGTTATGATCCTCGTCTGCAGGGGGGAGAGGGGAAGGGGCAGGGGAACCACTGGCTACTCCTCCCTCGGTGGCATAAGGAGGAAGCTGCTGTTTGGGCAGCAATGCTTGGGCAGGAGCCACACAGTTTATTTCTGGGTATCTAATTAGCGGACACCATTAGGTCCCTTCAGGGGCTCCACAGACAAACTCATTGACAAAATAGAATTGTCACAGAAAAATTCTTTGTCACATGCTCAGTCGACATGGACTGTGTGCTATTTACATATTTTTGGCACAAACGAAATCTCATATGCATATCGATGTATCTTTCGCACAAGTGGACCTCCATCACTTTAAAGAGGGTAAACTCTGATCAGGAAATTTACGACGTCAGAATAAACGGATTTTTTAACAGAAGTAACTGACATGCCCTAATAAGGAAATGCATACAATCAGAATACAATATCTGTGGTTTTTAACAGTGGTAACAATCTGATAATGAAAGGAATCAGATCAACATTTCTATAGCATGTAACAGAGCTTGCTCCCCTCCAGAACTCATTGTTCCAGTAGTTATCTGAAATCATCTGCAGGAGCTATTCTTTTATTTGTATATTAAGCATAATTATTCATGAATATTATTGATTATGTTTATTTGTTTAATGTTTTTATTTATTCGTATTTATTGTTTATAATATAATGTTATATAGTATTGCAACACTTGAAACGAGAGGTACTTGCCTGCCTTAGTGATATTTACTATTGTCTAAGTGTATTCCCACCTGTAGGAGGCAGCAATGGTTGTTATTAAAGGTGCTGAGATTACGCGGCTCAGGGCTGAAGGTGCAAAGTGAAACAGTCATTGACCGTATTTGCCATGTGTGATGGTGTCTGCATATCGGCCCTTTTGCGCCAAACAAACCAGTTCAAAGTACTGTGTGTTAAAATATCATATGAATAAATCCTCTCAAGAACTAAACTCAATATCGTATCCTCATCATTCAACGCGTCTGACTTTTGCACCTCTTACCACAAGGCAGTGGATTACATGGGGAAATTACAAACAAGGAGAATTTAATCTGTTTTTCCTCTACATTGTCGTTATTCAGAATATTACAGACTATGAACAAAAACGGACAATGTAAGAAAATAAAAAAATGTGTATGACAGAAAGCTAGAGTATTTTTGCAATGGTGAGCACTAGCTGGTTTATGTACTAGCTCACACTCAAGAAACAGCATAAATGCTACTCATACACAGTTGGGGGGCAGGGGTCAGTCCTTGTGCCTGTAATGAGGTCACCAGTTGAAACTAACCCAGCCTCAGCACGTCTGTGGGTCCTTGAGCAAGGCCCTTAACCCCCAGCTCCCTGGGCGCCCCAACAGGTAGCTGCACTTCGCGGACAACTTACTCCACAAAGAGTAAGTTGAGGGAGACATAAAAAACACAATTTCCCCACGGGGATTAATAAAGTCCATCCATCTATGGAATATTATTTAGCACTATATAACGCAGAATATAAGAATTACGATTTTATAAAAAGTATGCCAAATATCCATGATATAATCATTACAATGTAAACATTATAATGTAATCAACACAATGGAACCAACTGAGTATGTATTTGCACCTTTTGTTAGTCTGAGTTTCTGTTAGCTACTTTGTTAGTCCTGAATCTATGAATATTCACATTTTTATCGCGTATATTTTATCACTATGTAAAAGGACAAATATATTATCAACCTTTTAGTGAGACAATGTGTAAACGGCTGAAACTACCAAGGTTTACTACTGAAGGAAGGGATTCACCTGAGTTCACCAAAAGTTCATGGCTGAGTATTTTTAAAAAACCAAGTGGAGCTGCTCGCGCCACTATTATGTTCAACCGAGAGGCCAAACGGTAAAAGAAATGACTGTCAAACTTATCACCTAGGGGTAAATATAAATCTATACAAATATCACCTGCATGCACATTACTTCTTTTACAATAACCAACTCCTGATCCATACTGTTAGTCGTGAAAAAAATAACTATTGTGTACATAGAGGCCCTGTGTAAAAAGATAACTGCCAAGGAAAAGATCAAAAACATTTATTTCAAGGATTCAAAGTTTTTATGGTCATGTACAGTGTACAGTGCAGTTCTTATTTGATTAACTTGAATGTCTTCACAGACAAGACGATTAAACAAATAAAGCAGCGCAACATTACAGTAACTAACAACAAACAAAGCTCACGAGTACTATTACAATATTCATATCATTTATTTAAATTTAATTTTACCAAGTAAATTAATTGAAAAGCAGTTACCGCTTTACCTGCTTCTCGGGAGAAATAGCAGATATACAAACGTCATGTATGTAACTAAAATCTTAAGCCAATAAGGGCAAAGTTGTGTCGTAATGGAGGCGGATCCAGCCTGTGCAGCCTGCTAAGAGGTGCTGCCTGATGTGTCTTGCTCTCGCGGAGTTTTGGTACCATGTGACATGGTGACGTAATGCAACGGGCGATAAAAAATATAACCATGATGCATTGCGTCAGGACCAGAATGCATTGCTTTAAGCTAGCGCTGTATGTGGGTGCATGAAGTGGAAAGCACCCAATAATAAACATAACATTTTTTTAAAAATGTTTTCTTCACCGGTGCAGTGAATTTAAATAAAGAGCTATGATGGTGCTGCAAATGGCTTTGCATAGTAGTTAGTAGTAGCATTAGCCGCTGTGTGCGGCATTAGCTTTCTACAGTCCTTACAGATGGTTCGTGTTTTGTCTGTCTCCCTTTCGCCATTTATATTTTCCGCCGGGCACCCGAAATGCTGACACACAAAAGATTCAAAAGTGTCTGGGGTATCTACTATAGTAATTTAGTCAGATGCCGACATATTTACAGCAGCTCATTTGCAGCGCATTCGTGAAACGGCTTTTCGCTCCAACGAGAAATCTCGTCATGTTGTAATATCGCGAGATCTCGTGACACGCGTTTCACTCCCACTTCTTAGTAACAGTCATGATTTGATAAAGTGACAACCTGCGTAATAATTGGTAATACATAGAGTTTGCTATTGTTCAGGCTAGCAGACTGTTATGGCTTGAGGTTAATGGTGCCTGTTACTTGTGAATTTTCACATTTGCAGGGATCTTCTGCCTCGTGAACGTGAAACGGGTAATTATGCTAAAAGAAGAAAAAAGCAGAACTGCAATGTGTGTAAGGCTGGTGCTGATTTTTCAGTCTGAACACAGTAAAATTTATACAAATTACCTGTATTCAAACTTGTATTCTTTATATAGTTTGGTTAATTACTATTTAAAAGTTTTATCTGCGCTCCATTGTATAACTTATATTGGAGACTTGTATGTACTTTTCGATTGGAAATGGTTAGCTGTATACAGGGGCGCCGCTAAGGGGGGGAAAGTTGGGACAATTCTAAGGGCCCACGCCCTTTAGGGGCCCCCAGAGATCTGAATGGGTGTGATAGGGGGGCCCAACCTCATATTTTGTCATAGGGCCCAAAATTGCTAGCGGCGCCCCTGGCTGTATATACTTTGAATATTTTTATGATTAATTTCTTTGTTTATTTAATTTGGCAACAGATCTGCACTTTTAGCAGTATTGCTGTCAATTTTTGTGAAAGTTGTTACTAAATAAAACAAAAGAAGCAGACTTGTGTAAATCCTATATTGGTCGTGTATTCTTCCTGTAGCGTAGTGACAGCTTTTTGTACGGAAGCCGTGAACGGCTGTGCTTGCAAATATATTTTCTTCTGAATAATTAGAAGGATAAGCATATTTTGTCGCCGCCGCGAGATAGTCATGCCATACACAGCTCTGCTCGTTTTTGTACTGTAACCGTGTTACTTAATTTGCGAATCCATGAATTTAACGTTGACATTAAGTCAACATTGACATTGACAACGTTGACATTAAGTGTTGCACCTATCTAGTGTTTTACCGTGAAGGGCATGTTATATCTTGTCTCTAAGTCGCACTATGGTCCAGGGGAATGCTATGTCATATTAGAACATGTGTCGATGATGTGGCAATATAAATATTTTAGAATACTGTCAGTTTTAGTTTCAGAAATCCATCATTTGAGAAAAAAGGCCAGTCACGACAAATATATATGGAATATAACAACAGAGGTTAGCTGTATTTGTTTAAGTGTAAAGATGCACATAGAAACATGCATGAGCTCATCTGAGAATAAACTGAATGCAATGAAGATTTGTGACTCCTGCTGGAAAATGCGAATAGTGGCAGGGTCTTCAAGCAGTACATTTGTCTGAGAGTCAGTTAATATTAGGAAAGGCACCGTTTTTTTTTCAATGGCGCTAATTATCAAGAAGGAAATGGAGTACCCCAGTACCTGGTTTACGGGCACTGGAAGCTCCAGTATCAGTCAGACTTTCATGTAAGTATATGTGTGTTTAATGACTTGTGCATGTTTCATCTTTACCAGGGGCAGAGGGGAAACTCAATAAATAGCCTTCTCTCACACTTCCAGGCCTGCAGAACTGAGCATGTCCCCTGGTTTTGTGCATATGTCTGTAGGCTTTGAGTTTTTCCTATGGGGGCTTCAATTTCCTCCCAGAGTACAAATACGTGCAGATCAGTTGCATTGGGGAGTCCATACTGTGATGCTGAGTGGGTGTAGGAGGAGATTGAGAGATGAAACTCCGGATGATTTACTCCCTCGGCTAACTAACCAGAACAGGATCGTACCAATACCAAAATGATAAGTTTATAAATGTTTTTCACTACCCTGATTCATTCAGTTATTTCTGTTTGTTAATTCCATCCCCCAAGCAAATACATAAATAAACAAACAAATATTCAGGGGGAATGTGTCATAGGTGATAGAATCAGTGGATGAATCTAAAGAAAAAAAGTAATGATTTCTTTCTCTCCAAAACACAATGCACAAAACTCTTAAGTTAGGTAAGACATTGAAATTTTATGACAGTAGCATGATGCAGAGGAACAACAGAAGGAAAAATCTAACTAAACCTGAGTCAACTAGGACTAATTACACTAAATTAAGTGGAACACACAAAATACCTAAAACAACTTAATAAACAAGCAAGAAATATTACATTTGATTAACTATACTGATGCCTGAGGGAAGTTCTTGTGCATAATGCAGCAAGTATATACAGCTGCAGAGACACTACACATAGTGCAAATAAATTAAAAAGTATACAGTACACACACTGATTCCTGAAAAATCTAAATACCATGGAATACTAATGAAATACTGATGATGATGATAATAATAGAAATAATAATGAATTAGTTTAGGGTATTATGCAATTGACATGTACAATTAAAAAAGAAATTGCACCAGACATTTCCTGTGGCAAAGAAGGGTTGCTTTGTGCCACATTACTCAAGTCAATTCACTTTATTTTGTATAGTACATTTTCATAGCCTTACATTGTCTCAAAGCACTTTACTTTGTCCCTGCCCAATTGTCCCAGTGAGCAAGATCTAGCCTGAAAAATTAGAAAGCGACATTGGCAAGGATAAACTCAGTCATAGTAAGAAACCTTTGGAGGAACCAGAGTGAAAGGGGGAGCCCATCCTCCACAGGTCAGAAGTCACGTTAACAAAGTCCTGATTTATATGGTTTATATGGTTCAATTAGTTAAGTCCGGATGTAAATACAGAATAACTGGCAGCAGGGCACACAGGAAAGACGTAAACAGGCAGGAGGGCAGGCAGGAGGGTGGCACAGGCAGGACGTAATGGGCAGGAGGGCGGGCAGGCAGGGCAGCACAGGCAGCCAGAACTGTTTTGCCACTGCAGTTTGTTTTACAATTTCATCTGCATTTGTTCCCCCAAGGTATAACAGCAGCTAATTTATGAACATGCTGCTTTTCAGAAAAGAAGTTTAATTTCCAGGAGCATGACCAGTGCATACATTTAGTGTTGATGGTTCTTTGTAAAATGGATGTTCTGTACTTTTATTGATCTGTCCATCCATCCATCCATCCATCCATCCATCCATCCATCCATTCATCCATTTTCTAACTACTTCTGATGAAGTTCCGGGTTATGAGGTATCCTGAAGCCCAGGCAATATGGGACAAACACACACATGCACACACATAGGGTATACCTATCCTTATGGGGCCCGCTCATTGACTTCTATTGGATAAATGCTAACGCTAACTATGACAATCTTAACCCCCACCCTGCCCTAACCATAACCATAAGTAACCAAGCAAAATAAAAGAGGTTTTGCATTTTTAGTTTTTCCACAGCAGTCACAGATTTTTATAAAATAGAGTTTTCCTGGTTTTCAGTTTCGTGGTCCCCATAAGGGAAAAAAAAAACAGGTATTTATCACGCTATGGGGTAGGATAGGTATACCCGCTCGCACACACACACACAGACATGCACACAAATGGATAGATCACCACAGTTACTATGGATGTCGATCCTGCAATAATGAGACAGAACTATCATACTTAACAGGATCATATCCCTAGTTCTACATATGCATAATTATATTTAAAAAAGATCCCACGCACCTAGCACATGAGATGTTTGAACTTCTGCCCTCTGGTAAACGTTACCGCAGTATGCATTGCAGAACAACCAGATTTAATAAGAGCTTCTAACCCCAAAGCCATCAGAATACTAAATGCTAATGAACATACGTTTATGTGAAACCCTACTCTCTCTTACTCTCTGTGCACTTTATTACCACAACTGGTATTAAGTTTACTTTTTATTTATACAGTATAGTGCAATAATATAATCACGATTTGTGTGTGAGTGTGCCCTGTGATGGGCTGCCCCCCATCCTGGATTGTTCCCTGCCTCGTGCCCATTCCACATTCCGGGATAGGTTCCGGACCACCCGCGACCCAGTAGGATAAGCAGTTTGGAAAATGGATGGATGGATATAACTAACATAAGACAGACATTACACCTAACAAACAATAAACACGAAATAAAGGAGTGGATACAAAAAAAATGTAATGCAATGACCAGATTTAACACCTGGATTATGTCCCCCCTTAGTCTCCTTTGCTCGAGGCTAAACAGATTCAGCTCAGCTAACCTCTCCTCATTAAACATTCCTCTAAGACCAGGAATCATTCTCCCAGCCAAGCAAGCCTGAGTCCGGCTTCCACTCCCCCGATCCCCAGCAATGTTAACTTGGAAGGGCGTATTCTGTATGCACAACTGAGACAACCCAGGTGGAGCTTATCGGCTGGCAAAATTGCCTTCAGGTATCACCCACCCTAGTGAGAGTCCAAGCTAGGGCCGTTCTCAGAACTCACCCTAAACGAAGTCCTGCTCAAAAGTTGTAATGACCGCCTGAGGTACCTGTCAGCCTTGCCCGTAATGAGTCAGTGGGTGTAGCCGGGCTGACACGCTTTTGGGCATCCAATTGCTGAGAACTCCCCTTCGGTTCTGACAAACTGTACGATCACAAGCAGTGACAGCAGAGCCACAGACAAGCTCAACCAACAGAGAGCGAATGGTAAGCACCCAGCACCCGAAGGGCTCAACTGATCACATCCAAACGACTTCCTGATGGGATTGTGTACGTAACTGGTTTACTGTTGTTAATAGTGGTTGAACTTCTATGCAAGTCCCCTTGTTGGGGGAGATGGAATGAATGAAAGCATAAGGTGAAATAAAACCTAAAATAAATCAAAAAGGTTAAACGGGAATCAAACCAAATGAATTGTGTTTCTTATTCAATTGTAAACATCAATTAGTTATGCAACAATAACCTAATTGGATGTTAATGTATTGTGATCAAACTGATTTAGTCTGTGAAGTTGATTCCTGCTTTCAGGCAAGAACCTGTGTGTCCAATTATGCGTGTTGTATCACCGCAGTTGACCACCAGAGACCCAACTCAGATGTTGTTAACCTACTATGGCGGACCACTAGAGGTGCAATTTCAATGGAGTGGCACTGCTATGGCTTGCCACTAGAAGCGCAATTTCAAAATTGAGTGGTAGTTCTATGCCTGACCACTAGAAGCGCAATTTCGAAATGGAGTGGTAGTTCTATGCCTGACCACCGGGGGCGCAATATCGAAATGGAGTTGTAGTTCTATGCCTGACCACTGGAGGCGCGATTTTGAAATGGAGTGGTAGTTCTATGCCTGACCACTGGAGGCGCAATTTCGAACTGGAGTGGTAGTTCTATGCCTGACCACCGGGGGCGCAATATCGAAATGGAGTGGTACTTCTATGCCTGACCACCGGGGGCGCAATATCGAAATGGAGTGGTAGTTCTATGCCTGACCACCGGGGGTGCAATTTCGAAATGGAGTGGTAGTTCTATGCCTGACCACTAGAGGCACGATTTCGAAATGGAATAGTAGTTCTATGCCTGACCACTAGAGGCGCGATTTCGAAATGGAGTAGTAGTTCTATGGCTTGTCACTAGAAGCGCAATTTCAAAATTGAGTGGTAGTTCTATGCCTGACCACTAGAAGCGCAATTTCGAAATGGAGTGGTAGTTCTATGCCTGACCACCGGGGGCGCAATATCGAAATGGAGTGGTAGTTCTATGCCTGACCACTAGAGGCGCGATTTCGAAATGGAGTAGTACTTCTATGGCTTGCCACTAGAAGCGCAATTTCAAAATTGAGTGGTAGTTCTATGCCTGACCACTAGAAGCCCAATTTCGAAATGGAGTGGTAGTTCTATGCCTGACCACCGGGGGCGCAATATCGAAATGGAGTGGTAGTTCTATGCCTGACCACTAGAGGCGCGATTTCGAAATGGAGTGGTAGTTCTATGCCTGACCACTAGAGGCGCAATTTCGAACTGGAGTGGTAGTTCTATGCCTGACCACCGGGGGCGCAATATCGAAATGGAGTGGTAGTTCTATGCCTGACCACCGGGGGCGCAATATCAAAATGGAGTGGTAGTTCTATGCCTGGCCACTAGAGGCGCAATATCGAAATTGAGTGGTAGTTCTATGCCGGGCCACTAGAGGCGCAATTTCGAAATGGAGTGGTAGTTCTATGCCTGACCACTAGAGGCACGATTTCGAAATGGAATAGTAGTTCTATGCCTGACCACTAGAGGCGCGATTTCGAAATGGAGTAGTAGTTCTATGGCTTGTCACTAGAAGCGCAATTTCAAAATTGAGTGGTAGTTCTATGCCTGACCACTAGAAGCGCAATTTCGAAATGAAGTGGTAGTTCTATGCCTGACCACCGGGGGCGCAATATCGAAATGGAGTGGTAGTTCTATGCCTGACCACTAGAGGCGCGATTTCGAAATGGAGTAGTACTTCTATGGCTTGCCACTAGAAGCGCAATTTCAAAATTGAGTGGTAGTTCTATGCCTGACCACTAGAAGCCCAATTTCGAAATGGAGTGGTAGTTCTATGCCTGACCACCGGGGGCGCAATATCGAAATGGAGTGGTAGTTCTATGCCTGACCACTAGAAGCGCGATTTCGAAATGGAGTGGTAGTTCTATGCCTGACCACTAGAGGCGCAATTTCGAACTGGAGTGGTAGTTCTATGCCTGACCACCGGGGGCGCAATATCGAAATGGAGTGGTAGTTCTATGCCTGACCACCGGGGGCGCAATATCAAAATGGAGTGGTAGTTCTATGCCTGGCCACTAGAGGCGCAATATCGAAATTGAGTGGTAGTTCTATGCCTGACCACTAGAGGTAACCAAAGATATAGCTAGGCGGTTGCCGACGCTAGATGAGTGACACACACATTTAACCAGAAGAGAAAAATGCAAAAACACAACAGAACTTGTAAATAATAACAAACTAATAGACAATAAAAATAGCAGCATCAGAATCTCTATTAGTGCCAAATATAGCAGCAAACTCCTCATGTCTGACGGAAGGAAAATTTGTAAATACACAAAGGAATGAGCACATCTTCAGTTTTAATCCCATTTCCAGTCCCTGAGTCTTCCTCATCCCACAAGCAGGTAAGGCATGTCACCCCGGTTGTGTGACACTTATTTTATATAATAAAATAAGTGCCCCCTGCGGCCCCAGAGCCCGAGCAGCCGTCTCCGCTGCCTGCAGCTACCGCGCCCACGTCCGAGGCGCTTTCCCTGCCTGCAGCTCCCGGGCAGGCGCTCCCTCTGCAGCCTGCAGCTCCAGTCCCTGGCCCCACTCCAGTCCCTTCTCCCCCTGTGACTCTGGTACCCTCACCCCGACGAGCCCGACCCCGGCCGCAGGTCCTTATGTCTGTGTCCCATAAGGGGAGAGGACACAGACGCACGGCTGGGGTCCCACCCGCCCAGCCCCCTGGCTCGCCCTCCCTCGCCGGCGCTAGGGCTTGGTCGGCACCTGCGGGTCCTGGCCCTCCGGGTCGGCTGTCGTCTGCGGGTCCCCCTCCGCGGCCTCGTCGCCCTGCCTCGGTCCCTCCTCCGGCGTCTTATCGGTTGCCTGCGGGCCCCCCGACGGCGGCTCCTCATTCGCCTGCTGGTCCTCCCGCTCTGGCGTGTCGGAGGACGTCGCCGTCTGCTGCGGCTCCCCCTCTCTCCTTGCCCTCGCCAGGGTCCCTTCCAGCTCCTTCGTCCCCTTCCCTGGTCTCCCCTCCGACTCCCTCCTTCGTCCCTGCGTCTGTCCCTCACCCCGTCTCCTCGGCCCCTCCGGCTCCGGCCTCCCGGCCGCCTGCAGCCCTTCCGGCTGCCTCCCGTCGCCCGCTGGGTCTCCCTCGGGCTCCTCTTGGTTCCCCCTCCTTCTCTCCCTGGCCTCCCGTCTTTGTCCCTCCTGCCTCTGCTCCCCCTCGCTTTGTTCCTCCTGTCTCTGTCCCTCCTCTCTTTGTCCCTCGTCCCTCTGGCTTCTGCTCCTCTTTCCCCGATGTTCCCTTCGTTCACTCCCGGTCCTTTTGTCCTGCCTGTTCCCTCCGTGTCCCCCTTTCTGATCTGTTTCTCTGCCTTTCCTGTCTTATGTCAAGTCTTGTCCTGGCTCCTTCCCCTGTGCCAGTTCTGTCTGTCCGTTCTGTTCCCTGTCCCTCATTAATGAGGTTTTATATAGATATACATATATGCCCGGCTTGTCCGCTCCTCGTGTGTGCCACGCCCCCTGATTACCCACGTGTGCTTCCCTGATCGTCTCCTGCTTTGCCCGATTACTTTGATTAGTCATGACCTATTTTAAGTCCTGGTCTTACCTGTTTGCCCTGTCCGTCATTGTAGTTTGTCAATGCCTGCGTTCCGTCCTGCTCTACCCGCTCCGTTTCCCCGATTAAAGACCCGTTTTCACAAACACAAAAAAAACTATATGTATACATATACATACACTGAACAAAAATATAAACGCAACACTTTTGTTTTTGCTCCCATTTTTCATGAGATGGACTTAAAGATCTACAATTCATTCCAGATACACAATATTACCATTTCTCTCAAACATTTCTCACAAATCAGTCTAAATGTGTGATAGTGAGCACTTCTGCTTTGCTGAGATAATCCATCCCACCTCACAGGTGTGCCACATCAAGATGCTGATCTGACATCATGGGTAGTGCACAGGTGTACCTTATACTGCCCACAATAAAAGGCCACCCTGGAATGTGCAGTTTTGTCTCACAGCAAAATGCCACAGATGCCACAAGCATTGAGGGAGCGTGCAATTGGCATGCTGACAGCAGGAATGTCAACCAGATCTGTTGCTCGTGCATTGAATGTTCATTTCTCAACCATAAGCCGTCTCCAAAGGCGTTTCAGAGAATATGGCAGTACATCCAACCGGCCTCACAACCGCAGACCACGTGTAACCACACCAGCCCAGGACCTCCACATCCAGCAGGTTCACCTCCAAGATCGTCTGAGACCAGCCACTCAGACAGATGATGCACGGCCCCATGTTGCAAGGATCTGTACACAGTTCTTGGAAGCTGAAAATGTCCCAGTTCTTGCATGGCCAGCATACTCACCGGACATGTCACCCGTTGAGCATGTTTGGGATGTGCTTGACCGGCGTATACGACAGCGTGTACCAGTTCCCACTAATATCCAACAACTTCGCACAGCCATTGAAGAGGAGTGGACCAACATTCCACAGGCCACAATTGACAATCTGATAAACTCTATGCGAAGAAGATGTGTTGCATTGTATGAGGCAAATGGTGGTCACACCAGATACTGACCGGTTCTGAGTCCCCAGACCCCCAATAAAGCAAAAAACTGCACATTCCAGGGTGGCCTTTTATTGTGGGCAGTATAAGGTACACCTGTGCACTACCCATGATGTCAGATCAGCATCTTGATGTGGCACACCTGTGAGGTGGGATGGATTATCTCAGCAAAGCAGAAGTGCTCACTATCACACATTTAGACTGATTTGTGAGAAATGTTTGAGAGAAATGGTAATATTGTGTATCTGGAATGAATTGTAGGTCTTTAAGTCCATCTCATGAAAAATGGGAGCAGAAACAAGAGTGTTGCGTTTATATTTTTGTTCAGTATATATATTTATGGGTGTATCGAGACTAGATGGTCAGTATGGATAACTAAGGTGCACTAAAACTGGGTGAGCAGGCAAGGCATGTCACCCAGGTTGTGTGACAATTATTTTATATAAATGTATATATGTATATATATATTCCATCCACCATCCCTCCTTTACGGAGAACTGCGTTATTTTTATTGTCCATTACGAAAAAAATAAAAAAACTATATATATATATATATATTTATACATATATATTTATGGGTGTATCGAGACTAGTTGGTCATTATGGATAACTAAGTTGCACTAAAATTGGGTGAGCAGGCAAAGCATGTCACCCAGGTTGTGTGACAATTATTTTATATATATGTATGTATATATTCCATCCACCATCCCTCCTTTACGGAGAACTGCGTTATTTTTCTTTTCTATTGCTAATAAAAAAACTATATATATGTACATATATATATATATATATATATGGGTGTATCGAGACTAGATGGTCAGTATGGATAACTAAGGTGCACTAAAATTGGGTGAGCAGGCAAGGCATGTCACCCAGGTTGTGTGACAATAATTTTATATATATGTATATATATATTCCATCCACTATCCCTCCTTTATGGAGAACTGCGTTATTTTTTATTGTCTATTGCAAAAAAAAACACAAAAAAACTATATATATATA